>NW_026926008.1:0-10404 GCF_032062105.1 Saccostrea cuccullata | reverse complement strand
CCAAAATGTGCTGGGAGCTAGTCAGTGCTGTTTGCGGAGTACTTGAAATTTTGCCGTAAATGCTTACAATAGCTAAAAAATTTCCACTTCGCTTAAATTCTCTTATAAATAGAATTAATGTTATGCAGACCAGGATCAGCTCCCAGCACTTTTTAAAATATACACAATTTAAGCAATAAATATTCCAAATTTCAGCTCAAACAAAATAGTCTATGCCCTTGCATTTTTGATGTAAATCACGAATACGCTCACCGTTTTAGCGATATTCTCTACATTCCTTATCCCTGTGCAGCTTCAATGCTCCTAGATAAATTCATATTCTATACGCATTGTATTTAATAATTTATTTTCTTTTAGTTTTAATGATTAGGTCTAAAAATTAGCAATGGTATCATATTTATTTAAGCATTCTTGAAATTATTAAACCAGTGAATCTAGTCCTCTGGTTCACTTGTGCTGCGTCATGTCAAGGCTGATGACGTCATATTTGACGAAAGGCTTTCTTCTATTACTCGACTGTATCGCTATCTAGTATTGCGATTTTACAAGATTTTATTAATAATAGATAAAATAAATAAATTCAAGTTGTTATTTACGCATGATCATGTCGTTAATTAATTCCTGTGGCTTGTTAAATTTCAATGACGTCACAATTAAACTTCCAATACGATGTGTAAGGAATGTGAACTCTGACCTTCCTTGGCTGAGTAGCATGTAGTAGGAGAGATTAATAGAGCGATTTTGATGTCAAGTCGGTTTTGTTACTACGACACAAATATATGTATGATGGTATTTAACCGGGCGTATAGCACCAATATGAGCTGTATTCTCTAGTTATTGGAAAAAAAAAACAGATAAACTCTTATTTTCAAAATGTACAAAATAAATAAAATTTTGTTTTTAAAGAAAAACTAAAAATAAGACATTTTTAGAAAACAGGAGCAAAAATTGGATGTCTAGTTGAATTTGTTACGCCTTAATTTTTGACGTTTTTACGCTAAAAGACGTATACATTTGTACAATTACGTCAGAAAGTATATTTTGATGTTAAAAATCAGTCCCAATTCTATGCGTGAGACGTCTAATGAGAGAGAAAGCCTTTTCATTGTTATATAATAATAGAGCAAGACAAAACACAATACCCACGGCTATTTCATGTAACAGAACTCAACAAAATAAGACATAACCAAGAAACAAAAAAATTGATTGCATTAGATTGGAACAAGTATCTTCTAAATTGAAATTTAAACTGTTAATGCTGATTTAACGGTGGCAAACATTCTCTGCTCACGCGTCGCCAGTAAAACTCAGTTTGCGACTGTTAAAAAATTAACAGTCGCAAATTATAAATTAGAAGAAGATAGTTATTCCCTAATTGGAGGTCCGTGTTTGTTCTGCTCCTGTTTTCTCTTGTTTGATGGATTTGAATATTCCTCTTTATTTCCAAATGTTTCACTACAATTTTTTTTTGAAAATTGGAGGCAATTGAAAATGCCTCCTTCCGGATTTTTCTCTGTAAACAATTACAAAATAGTTAAAAAATTTTATTTGTAGCTCACCAACCAATTGTCTTCATGAGTCAACTCAGTAAGACTTTGAATAACCCCGCTAATGGACATATCGTCGTGTTTGATGACACCATTACCAATGTCGGGCATGCGTACAGCAACGTCACTGGTGTTTTCCGGGCCCCGGTGGATGGTAGCTATATGTTCTCTATGATTGGGACAGTCCCAATCTCTCCTGGTGGTCATAGTCTACACCTCCTACTGAGAAGGAATGGAGGCACAATCGGTTATTTATTTCTGGATTCAAACCAAGACTATTACCTGAAGAGAACAGAAGTTGTGGCCGTTACGTTTTCTCCAGGTGACGAAGTCTTCGTCCAGATTGACGCTGTTTCGGGTATACATTCTCTAGTAGGATGTTGCTACCATACTCATTTCTCTGGCTTTTTAATTAATTGATAAGTTAAAATAATAAATAATCAACATAACGGAGAGCATTGTTATAATCTTTTAACGTGTGAGAAAGAGCTTCTACGCTTGTAACGAACTTGGAGGTGATAAGGTCAGGACCTTCTGTGTATGTTTTATTTTGTTTTAGTGCTTTGAGTACTTTGAATAGGGATCGATGTCAAATTGTACCTTGATTGATAAATGTTATTTGCGAGGAGATTCGTGGTTTTCTGGATGTCTTTGGGTTTTTGTCATTCTTCTCAATATTTGACATTTCAATAGTTACGATGCAAATCTCCTTCCTAATTGAAATATGGGGAAAACAAATATGGTTTTTTCGAGGTCAAAACTGGATCGTTACAAAGAGAATTGGAAAAAAACATATACTATTTTAAAAAGAAGAGTGGGATCATGTGCATCAAGTAAGCATCCCATGTAAAAAGATTAAGTCAGTCATGTGCTCCTTCCAGAAATAATGCGATTTCTTGCTTAAAAATATGCAAGGATTTTTTATGTTAACATATACATGTATCAATGTATGTTTATTTTCAAGTTAAAAGAACACATGTTTTTTTTTTTGTTTTTTTTTTACATAATATAAGGATTTCTTAAAGCACATATAGTTGGTTTTTTTTCTTTTAGATACATGTACTTAATTTGTGAGTGAATAATGATTTATGCTGCTGATTTTTTCAAAATTCTATGATGTCAAGATTTCTCAAAGTTCCTTCAAATTCGATAGTAATATCAAAATGATGTATGTCTATTAACGAGTCATATTCAGGTGTTAACATAAATTTAAGTTGTACAAAAATATTGACCGAGTCGTATACATTTTTACAACGTTCATTTATATGGTAGATATAAACGCACTTTGAAAAAAAAAGAATCAAAGTACATTGACTTTGTTCCAAATTTAGCTTAGTTTGACTTTTTTTTCAAAGTGTGTAATTTTTTGCAAGGTGCGTTTAACACAAAATTGATAGGGAAGATACTATTGGAGTCAGGCCCACAAACAGGGAATGCCACGAGGACATCGGGGGGTGAAAGTGAAATCTGTGCTGTCGACTTTTGACGGTCTGTACTCTCTTCAACAAGCTATTATTCCTTTCAAGTTGAGCTCTTATCTGATGTGCCATTACCAATTATCAATACCTAACTAAAAATAGCTTATAATTATATAATATTTTTTGCTCACTGAATATCATCAAAAATCATGATTCAATGAACTTTGTTTTAATAATTGTAATCATAAAGTAATCAAAAAGTAATCAAGATTACAGGACTTTTTTCAGAGTAATCGATTAAATTACGATTACTTGTAATCAGAAAAATGGGTGATTACTGATCACTCATGCTTACTCAGCAAACTGTAATCGATTACAGCTGATTACGATTACTGACTACGATAACCCCATCCCTGGCCATTACCAGACGATTTCTCAAGGCAATAGTGCGGATGCAATCTGTTCTGATCTTTGAGGTGTTCCCTTTGGTCCACTGGCTCTTTGTCTATCATGCACAGACCCTTTAGCACGATGTATAAACTATAATCTACTACTGACAGGAAACACTCATTGACCTTGACATTCATTGATCTCGTCGTGCCATTATGTAGTATATCAATGGAACATGATTCCTCATCCTGTTGTTAGGCAGAACATGGTCTATGTTTAATTAAAGACTTCAACAGCTGATAATTTGACGTTTTCTCTTCAGGATCTTTCGTTAGAGTTGTTTGAACTTCAAATTCAGAGGAATTCAGATTTGTGACACAAGACCTTTGATCACCAGTAGCATCCCGTGCAGATCCTGAGCATGATTGCGTGATTGATGTGTCTGGGTGATGAATTTCTTTTGGCAATGCTTCCTCGTAAAGGAACTATACAACATTGTTTTGTATCCCTTTGTATCTAATAATAATAATAATCTGAGAATATTTTGCTCAATAACTCTAGTATTCTCTACATTTTTGAATGAAACATTTCAATTGATCCTCAAATGAACCTAATGAAATTAAAAAAAACACACAAAATGCTTTAAAATGTCGCGTGTCACCAAAAAACGTAAATAAATCAAAATAACAAAAAGCCAACATATAAGTCTGTTTTATAACAATTAAAAAGCAAATGTTTCTTGTATGTCTTTAATTTCAGTTTCCGATCTTTGACTTTACAATGTTATTATAACGTTAAAACCGATGCAGAAAAGATAATGCAAGTGTTCTCCTGAATAAAGGAGTCTTGTTACTTACATATTAAGTTGGTAAGGTGTCGTTTTCATAATATTTCTTATGTGTTTAAATAGAAACCTCCCACTGTCGGTTTCATAATTAAAATCCTTAAACGGCTTAAACACCAAAAAACGCCTTCCTAAGCCTGCCTGCGTTCTTCCGTACCAAAGACAGCCACGTTTTTTCCGTACCAAAGATTTGTGTCTGTATAACTGATAACAGATCGTCCACGTTCTTGAAAAGAATCTCATATTATGATTTCATTCTCTATTGTGGTCACATCCTTCCCGCTGGCCCCTAATTGAAGAATTTACAACCATGTTACCTTTTGTTGGCAAATATAGTTTGATTTCTTCAGAAAAAAATCAATATTGTCGCCGTCAACTGTGATGGAATATACATGTAGGTATAAATTACCCTATATAGGGCAGATTAAGGGCCGCCAAAAAGTGGGTTCGGGACTGTGGTATCCTAGAGTGGTCGCCCTAGCAAACAAATACTATAGTAAACTATAGTTAACTATAGTACCAAAGTTAAAACTTTAGAACTTTGATTTACTACAGTGAAAACTTTGGAACTTTGATTTACTATAGTAAAAACTTTGGAACTTTAATTTACTGTAGTAATAACTTTGGAACTGTGATTTACTATGGTGAAAACTTTGGAACTGTGATTTACTATGGTAAAAACTTTGAAACTTTGAATAACTATGGTATAAACTTTGGAACTTTGATTTACTATAGTAAAGACTTTGGAACTTTGATTAAGTGCTATGAAACCTTTGAAATTATGTTTCTGCTTCCCATTCAGTACATTTTAAGAAATTTCAAGAAAAAGATTCATTTAAGTTTCAGAGAACGTTTAAAAATATGACTGGTCCTATAATAGAACGAAAGACAAGAAATGAATTTTAATGTACAAATTGTCTCTTGCACCGATAGATAAGCAATATTTATTATTATGTGTGGGGAAAAATATTATAAGAGAAAAATTCTGTCATTTAGAATCAAAATATTTGCTTTTTGACTTCAGATAACTTTTTTTCTACTGTTAAATGTAAATTACTGTGCATATTTAAATTAAGATAAACAACAAAAAACAGACCCAACAAACCCAATATCATCCCCCTTAAAACAGAATAATAATGATAAAAAAACCTTAACAAAACAAAATACAAAAAAAAAAGATTTACTACAGTGAAAACTTTGGAACTTTGATTTACTATAGTAAAAACAATGAAACTTTGATTTACTATAGTGAAAACTTTGGAACTTTGATTTACTATGGCGCAAACTTTGGAACTTTGATTTACTATGGAGAAAACTTTGGAACTTTGAGAACTATAGTGAAAACGTTGGAAATTCCATTTACTATGGTAAACTATAGTTAACTATAGTTTACTATAGTATATTTTTGTTTTGGGTATTCAGAGGGACAAAATCCCCAGCGGAAAATTGATTTCAAGGTGGCGAAATCTTGGCATTTAAAATACAAAAACAGTTTAAATACGAGGGTTTGTCAGTGGACTCCTGCCATATCTTTTTTTATTTAACGTCATATGCTATCCAAACTTGGTAAAAAATATTTTTACAACAAATTCAAAGATTTGTTATAAAATTTTATCCTAATTTATTTCAGACCTATTCAGAATTAAAAACTACAAACATCGGACCGCGAAGCAGATCAAAATTTAGTAATTGACAGACAACACAGTAAATAATTAAGATAATTTCTGTAGTCATATATATATACGCTGTAAAATGTAACAAAAAAGGAAATAAATCCTACACTTCAAAATTAAGAACTGTTACATTCCAAATCATAGCTTGATATTTCGCTTCGTTGAAAAGAAATTAGTTTGAGAAGATACATGTAGGTGGTCCTCATAGAAAGCAACAAAAAGGATGACGTTGACGGAGAGGCGATATCAATGCAATTTTGTGTTATGCAAAAAATGAAAATCTGATTAAACTCTGAAAATGTCACTGTCATAAGTAAGCTGTGCATGTGTTTATAAATGGTACAGGCGGTATTTTCCAGCCACATCGTCTCTGTATTGGACGAGGACTGATCTCTTAAGAAACTGTTTATCTGATAAAATCTCAACAAAACTTTTTACAAGTTGGAACATCATGCACAATCATAAGCGCTTCAGAAAGTCACCAGTCGCTGATCTTGTGAAAGCACAGATAGTTGGTAAAGCAAAATTAAAACATTGACAAACGACCTTATAGAACGAGAACAATAGTTAGAAAAATAAATGTGCTACAGAGAGGGTTTTAATGGGTAATTATTGAACTATACTGTGTGAAATGCATGGTGGGATAGTCTTTTAAGAAGATCTGGACGCTATGTTAGATTGGCATTAAGTATGCTCCGTGGTCACAAAAAGTGATGATTGTATAATAAAGTAAATTGATTTCTATGAAATCGAAAGGAATTTACATCACACATCAATACAACACATAATATGTCACGAGATTTCGTTCTTATTTTGAATTTCTTGATAGTAGTTTAACGAAGATTGCCATCGTCCAAGAATTTTTCGAGCAAACCCCTGTAAAATTCATCATTAGTTGAAAATCTAAAATAAAGTGCAGACCATATTTTTTTTATAATTGTAATCTTAAGTTATGGGACTTTCATATTTTTTACAGACATATGTTTTTATAACAATTTTTGTTGTTTTAGAAGTTTAGAACTTTTACAACTGACCAGGGATAAGGTTAGTAAATTTAATGAGTTCCATCGTTATTAAAAGAGCAGCTGTCAATAATACATGTATCAAAAAGCATGAACTTTTAATTTATCTGGCGGAATAGTATATCATAAAATTGAAAATTTGTCAGTGTTTAAGCTGCTGATTTTTTTTTCTTTAAATTTTGTGATGTCAACATTCCCAATAGTTCATTGGAATTATAGAAGTATTATCAAAGTGGTGTTTGTCTATCAACGAGTCAAGTTTTGCAAAAATATTGATCAAGGTGTACATATTATTTGCGAAGTGCGTTTATATGGTAGATATAAACTTTGGATGAAAAATTTAAAGTGCATTGAATTGGTTCCAAATTTAACATTTTTTTTATTTTTTTTTATTTTTCGCAAGGTGCGTTGTAACACAACGTTGATAGGGAAGATACTATTGGAGTCTGGTCCATAAACAGGTAATGCCACGAGGACGCCCAGGGTGAAAATGAAATCTGTGCAGTCGATCCCTGATGCTCTGTACTCTTTTTAACATGCCGGTATTCCTTTTAATTTGAGCTTTTATCGGATCCGGATTTGCTGTTACCAGACGAAATTTCGAGACAATAGTGCGGATGAATTTGTTCTGATCCTGAGTTGTTGCCTTCGGTCAACTGGATCTTGGTCTATCAAGAAAAAACACTTTAGCACGATGTCTGAACAATAATCTACTGATATGGACACACTCATTGACTTTGCTACAACGACTTGCTTGTGCCAGCATGTAGCAAATCAATGGAACATGATTCCTTGTCCTGTGTTAGACGGTGCATGGTCTATGTTTAACTAAAGACTTCAGCAACTGATAATCAGGTGCTTTCTCTTCAGAATCTTTCGTTAGACTTTTTAAACCTTAAAATTCATTGGAATAGAAATTTTGGACGAAATTTGATCATGAATAGCATCCAGTAAGACCTAGAATCTGATTGATGTGTTTGAGTGATGAATATTTTGAAACTTCCACGTAAAGGAACTATACAACATTGTTTTGTATCCCTTTTTATCTAAGTATAACAGTAATAATCTGAGAACATTTTGCTCCCAAAGTTATATCCCCGACATTTTTGAATGGAACAGTTGAAATTGACCCCCTTTAAACCTGATAAGATTAAAACACGTTAAAAGTGTTAAACTGTTGTATGTTATCAAAACAATAACAAAAAGAGTAACAAACGCCAACATGTAATTATGTTTTATAACAAAAAGCAGCATTTGCGTGCATGTCTTCACAATCAATTCCCGACCTTTGACTTTTCAATGTTATTATATTGTTTAAAACCGATACAGATAGGATGAAGGAGTCTTGTTACTTACAAGATTAAGTTGGTGATGTGTCTTTTTCATAATATTTCTTGGTTGTTTAAATGAAACCTTTCACCTCTGTTTCATTATTAAAATCCTTAAACGCTTTAAATACCACGAAACATGTGTCCTGTGCACGCCTGCGTACTTCCATACTAAAAACTTGTATCGATAGAACTGATTACGTGTCAGCCACATTCTTAAAAAAAATTCCCTAAGCTTTCCCCCATACCATTTCATGCTATGGTTATACTCTCTCGAAACCCTCGACCTAAAATGAATTTCAAGGAGACGGAAACTTGGGATTAAATATAAAAAATGTTTAAGGTTGAGGTGCACTTCCTCAAAAATATATAATTTTTCCATAGAATTTTTCATTGAAGTCTAGGTACTTAAACAGGTTTCCTCGCAAAATTTAAGGTACATAACCAGGTATTTGTACAAGATACCAGATGAACAAAATTCTTTTTAATCCTTATGGGTATTCTTCTGAATGTATATGTATATAGCTATTTTTGGTTAACTTATATGTAAAAACAACAATGTAGTAAAACCCAAAAAATTGACAATTATGAATTCTTTTATGTAATACCAAAACAAACAAAACACACATACGAGAAACATGTGTCTGACCTTAAATACCAAGGTTGTTCGAAAATTTTAGGACTCCTACCTTTTTCATTTAACGTCATATACAATCAAAATCTACCAAAATAAAAAAAATGTTTATTGTAGGATATTGAAAAAAACACTTGCATTGTTATACAATAAATGGACATTAAAGCAACATGAGCTGCAATTCTGGTGTCGGTAATTTTTTGTGCAAAAATGTTATTAACTATTTAAAGAACATAGAAAAAGAATATTCAAAAACCTTTGTTGCTGATATTTGCAATGGAAATTATTGAAAAGCCGTGTTAGAAGTAAAATTACATTATTGTCTCCTGAACAATATTGATTTCCTAAATAATCCTATATATTGGATTGTATAAAAGTCTTTCTTCTGAAACAGTTGAGAACTTTATTTTAGTCTAATTGACCATAAAGGTTTAAATTACTAGTACATAAATATTTATAAAAATAACACACTTTTACAGCTATATTAAATTATAAAAAATGCAGCTCATATTGCTTTAAGTCTTCGTGTGGGAAATTTTAACGAAGAGTTCAACGTTTTGGTTGCGTAAGAAATTTTCAAAGCGGCGCTAACCTCATGTAATAAAGTTATTTTAAGTTGTATGCGTTTTAAATATATCAAATTCTGATGGCTTAATTTTAGATTAAAGACAAAAGAGGTATAACGAAAAAGATAATCTGATTTTGACGAGTACATGTACATTTTATTGATTAAGTTATATTATCTCGATATTACGAAATAGTATGTGATCTAAGTATTTGATATTTTGAAGTAGTAGGCGCTAGTATTGAGAATAATTAGAGTCGAGATGAAGTGGGTATTATAACGAAAAACAGCACGTCATGATATTGCATTGGTTACGCAGTACAGTTATGGTTACAAATGGAAATGGGGCGATCTTGAAGATAAAAATACATACTTTATAAGGATAAGCGATTTTTTTAGGACTTTACTGATATGAAAAAAAATTAAATGTGGCTCAAATTTTACATATGGAGGACATTTAGATGTTTTTATTTAGATTTGTCACGTGATGACGGAGTCACATAATCATAGCAATTATACTTGCAGTTTAGATGTCATCTATAAATTCCAATATTGCAAGGGCATAGCCAAGTTAAAAGTCTTAGTTTAATTTTTAATTCTTTTCAACACTATATGAAGTTTGTGAAAAGTGCTTCAAACCTATATAGATTCTCTTATTTAATTGCTAAAATTGAATTTGTTGGACGGGCCGGCTGAATATATTTTGCTGGACAACTAAATTAAATACAGCTATAGTTAATTTATTTCCAAGATTTCATAAGGTTCGCACCACTTTTCAAATATATTAATGCTTTTAAGGTCTATGTATAATAACGTGGCAATAAATACTGAGGGTATGCCCTTGCAATAAATCGATTTATTAGGACCCTTCTATTACTTTTTCAATGAATCTGCATACAAACACGACAGTAATATACAGACATTATATAACTAAAATAGTAAAATAGACACTGCATTCAAGTTAACGCCCTTTAAATAACTGC
>NW_026926007.1:0-10608 GCF_032062105.1 Saccostrea cuccullata | reverse complement strand
CTACAGACAAAACATAGGAAGAATGAATGATAGCAAATTATCAGATGACATAAGGGGAACTAAATTTTTTTATGAATGAAACTTTTAAAACGTTACTTGTAAGTTGTATATGTTATATCTGCGAATTCTACCTGGCTGCGCGCTTCCGAGGGGGGGGGGCTGTCTTGAATATAGACTTGTAAATTGCCATTATTTTGTAGATAGAATTAAGCCTTATCATTTTCTTAACTTTAAGAAGAGTGCCTTGTTATATAAATGTCATGGTCATTTTATGTAGAATGTAAAACATTAAAGCGGAATGAGCATCCATTTCAATAAATGAGAAAGGTGGGGGCTAGGTTTCTTACAGTTTTCAAAAAAAAAAAAAAAAATGGGGGCGGGGTATAAGATGCACACACACATGACATATGTTTCATACAAACTCGACTCTGCGGAACCAGAGAAGGTTTTCTACAGGTCCATTCCCCATCACACGGGGAAGACCTTATCTGCACAATGGCGCAATGTGTATTACCCGCGCAGCCTATTTATGAGAAAATGAAATGAATATTTTTTAGTGTTTAAGAAAACGTTGAACCTACGCTTGCGAAAGTTCTAAGACATTCAAAGATATTTAATTTCTTCTTTATCAAATCAAGAAACTGGTTATACGTTAAATCAGCAAATAGGGGCCTTTACTTATGCCATGAATATCACAGAAAAAGATAGAAAGAAAGACAAAGAAATTTAAAAAATCGTCTTTTAATTCCCTTTTTCGCGACGACCGGAAGAATTGACGACGGACAAAATGTTGTTCGACACATCTTCAAGTCATGATCTATGATATCCGACACAGTAAACTTTCATATCTTAAGCTGTTCGGGAGAAATGGACCGGACAAAGGTCATTTCCAGAAGTTGGTCAATACGAAAATAGTAAGAATACTAGAAAAGAAACTCGTTGCGAGCAACGAGAGGTCTTCCGTCCGATTCTGAAAGAAAAATGTAAAATTAAAATGGAAAAGTGATAAAAAAAATTTCGGAGATATGGGGGATGGAACCCGGGTCGCCAGCGTGAAAATCCAATGCGCTAACCATTACCGCACTGGGACCACCGCTTCAAATTTTTAAATGCGAATATCTCGAGGTTGGTATTTTCAATTCTAAATCAAATTACATATTTATCATTCTCAAATAAGTCTCTATTAATCTTATTAATATCAATGAAAAATATCAAAAAACAAAAAAGTTCAAAAAATTACCTTTTTTCAATCACTTCCTGTGACGACCGGAAATGGCGACGACACACGAAATGTTCTTATCACACATCTACAAACCAACCTCTATCATATCTGAAAGTTTGAGAATCCTACCTTTTATAGTTTCTGAGAACATTCACGGAATAGATTTTTAGTGGAAAATATGAAAATTTGCAATAATTCCTGACCGGAAGTGAATTTTTCCAAATTCTTTTTATATTTCAAAATGGCATGACAGAACACATAACTCCTGAAAATTTGGCTGAAATTCATTGAGTAGTTTTCGAGAAAACGCGATTTGAAAAGGTAAAAAAAATAAAAATGAAAAATAATAATAACTAGACTCTTGTTGCCATGGCAACAAAAAAGTCTTCCGTTCCTGTATGATACCGTTTGGATTGTTTTTTGTATGTAGAGAAACGTGTACATTATTTAATAAATTTAACATTGTAAGAAACTAAGTATGTCATTTCGGTACTTGCAGTCCTTTGATTTTTACTGCAAAAATGAATGCATCTGTTGTTCTTCTGCATGCTATTTTTTTGGTTAAGAAGCATATTTTAACTGTCTTTAAATTAAAAAAATAAATGCGGAGTATCTAGAAGACAACGTCTCAGAACTTGCGGTACTTTGATTTTCACTACAAAAATGAAAGTATTCACCATCCTTGATGAATACACATGACAAATTATAATACGTGTTTATATGAATTGGATTAATTTTTGCATTCAAAGAAAGATTTACATGTATATATAAGTCAAAGTAAAATAATATAGTTAATATCCTTTCAGTACTTGTGGTACTATGATTTTTATTGACTGACAAAAATAAGCTTCCATAGGCAATTTATTGTATGCATTGATGTTTATGTGTAGGAAAACATGCCTGTTTATACTACATACATGTACATGTACACTTTAGTGAGAAAAAGGTTGGTATCTAAATCATTCCTCTCAGTACTTTAGGTACTTTGATTTTCATTGCAGTTATGTTATCTTACTCCTAATTTAAATGAGTCTGTATGTTTTGATTTTTGTATGCAGAAAAACATGTAAACGTAACCTTCGTGTAATTAAAAGTAAGAAATGCCCCTTTAGTACTTTCAGTACTTTGATTTTATAAATGCAAAACGAAAGTAGCTGAAATCTACAAAACGTGTGATCTGATTTCAAAACAAATTATATATTTGGCTATTGTGGACATATCTCTATTATACCTAGAAATATCTTGAAAAAATTATTTCAAACAAAAAAGTCGAAAATTGACCGAAACACAAATTCACTTCCGGTTCGGACAGGAAGTAACGGAAACACACGAAAACTACGTCAAAACAAAGAGAATGTGATGATCTAAGAGTCCCGTAAATTTCACATTTTTACCACAACCTGTTCTTGAGAAAAATTCTGGACAAAAGTCAATTTAAAATTTGGAAATTCGGCCATAACTTCGGACCGGAAGTGAATATTTCAAAAAACGGAATTTTATATAAACTTCACGTATCAGCCTACTATCCTGTAAAAAATTGTGAAAATCTATCCAACCATCTCTGAGTAATCGCGCTCACAAAATTTGGGAGGAATAATAATAATAATAATAATAACTAGTGCTAATTGTAACGGGGACCGTTACAGATGTTCCCCAAACGCTCCCCAACTACCCTTTGGTGCCATATTCCCTGTAAGCTTCATTAAATAGGACAGAATCTATGCATTTGAGACTTTAACAACGCCAAGTTCATTCAAATTTTAGCATTGCAAGCGTGCGCATGTGAATGCATCTGCGTAATGACCATATCATCTTCTCTACACAATCTATATATTTTTTATATACTAAATATTAAAGTATTTAATCCAAAAGTATTAAAAAATACGCTCATTCAAGTGTATTTTTGATTTATCTCATTTCATGTGCACGCATGTGCATACATGAGCATGGTGACCATATCTTCTTGTAGAAGTCCTTTACATCTATCTATGTTCTAAATCGCACCCCGTTTGGTTGAAAACCAAGAGATAAATTGCTGTTTAAAGTTTCAGCCAATCAGATTACAGCGCACGTACACGCACGTGTATGCATGTGCATGGTGACCATACCGTCTTGTAGAAGTTCATTATATCTATCTATGTTCCAAATTCCATCCTGTTTGGTTGAAAACCAAGGGAGTTATAGCTATTTAAAGTTTAAGCCAATCAGATTGCAGCACACGTGCATGCACGTGTTTTCATGATAATTGCTATATATCATGTTGTAGGATATCCTAATGCATGGCTATGTTCAAAATTTCATAGGATTTCGTCGAAAAACAAGAAAGTTATAGATACTTTAGTTTCAGCCAATCAGAGCGAAGCGCACGTGCATGCACGTGAGATCTTGCTATTTAGATCATGTCATCTTTTCTACGCTATTAATATATCCTTACATTATAAATTTCAAAAGATTTCATCAAAAAATAGAAAAGTTACGGCTATATCCATTATATTGGTAATTTCACGTGTTGCACGTGCGCGCTCTTGCAAGCACGTGCGCTCAAAATGGCATGTCATCTTAACTGCATTCATAATATGTCTATATATTCTAAATATCAAAGCATTTCATCAAAAAATGTAAAAGTTACGGCAATTTCAAGTATATTGGTCATTTCACGTGTTGCACGTACGCGCTCTTGCAAGCACGTGCGCGAAAAATGACCTTCGTTCCGCATATCTACATAACATGCCTACTTATCCTAAAAAGGTTTCCCCTTAATCGGATGTGTACTTTACAAGATCATTCGCGGACAAAATTTTCCCAAGAAGAAAAATAATAATAACTAGAAAAGAAACTCGTTGCGAGCAACGAGAGGTCTTCCGTCCGATTCAGAAAAAAAGTAAAATCAAACTGAAAAAGTGACTTTAAAAATCGGAAACATGGGGGATCGAACCCGGGTTGCCAGCGTGAAAATCCATTGCGGTACCCATTACACCTTTGGGAACCCGCTTAAAATTAACATTCGAATATCGCGAGATTGTTTTCTTATTCCAACATACATTACATTTTTTTAAAATTCAGTTTGGAATTATAACACGAGAGCTAGCTTGCCAAACTTTGATCAAGATGATCACATCGGAATTTGTTGCTTGAGTTTTAACAGTAATTTTTAGGATAGATAATCTATTAATGATGAACAGATGATACAGTTTTCGTTCCTTTTTTCGATATGTATTCAACCTTTTAACTCCATATACAGACATGCCAATGTTATATATTTCTGCACTATTGTCGCCATTTGTCTACTACGAAGTCGGGTCATGATGCATTATTTCGTGCCAAACGTCACAAGTAGTTCTTAACGCTATTTCTTTGAAATGTTTGATTTATTTAATAGATGTGATAGCTTCAATGGAAATTAGAAATGCATGTTCTTATAACCAGAATTTCGAGCGTTAGAAAGTACGAGAATATTTATCACATTATACAAATATAATTTCGTATACGGCCAAGTAACAATAAAGCTGTGAATTCGGTAAGATTTTCCACGAATTTTGTATCCTGTTTACCCCCAAAGTGGAGATGAGTTACACGTTCATGAAAAGACTGGAATGTTTCGCTGGAAAAAAAATCACTCGTCCTCCGACGGTCAAGGAATCTGATACTATTTATGTCAATAACTTTATTACAAGAATATTCATATAACCTTTAATAAACAATCTTTTAAAAATGTTTTTCTTATTTTTGTCTTTTCTATTCATTTAATATATCACAAGCCTGCGTAAAGAAAAATAAACAGAAGTCAAGTCATACTTCAGAAACATAGTTAATATTAAGTCAGGCAAGTTTCTTGAAAAGTATTATAACCATGGTTTAGGATAAGTTTTCCCTGGTGCAAAATAAAAGACTGACGTCATCGTATTTCCACTTGTAGTCAAGTTGTATTCTAACTTTGAGATGCAGACAAAAGCGATTTCAATAGAAGTTTGAGGAAACCTCATGTTAAAAGTATACTCAATGCTACGTAATTGCGATGTAGCAATCAAAAGAATCCTTTACATGTCATAAATCTTTTTGGTAGAAGTTTCCTTCATCTAAACGCTCAGCTGACCTTCTAGAACCCGACTTGCTTAATGGCGGAGTTTACGGAGACCGCCGCCATCTTGGGCACGCTTCAGATTTTCAAATGCGAATATCTAGTGTGTGGATTGATCAATTCATAGATAAATTATATATTTGGCCTTTCCAGTAGGGTCTTTATTACCATTAATTATATCAAAGAAAAATATTGAAAAACAAAAAAAGTTGAAAAAGAGTACATTTTGAATTCACTTCCTGTAGCGACCGGAAGTACTTACGACGCAAACGAAGTCAAAATTGCACATCTATAACTCATGGTCTATCATCTCTAACAAGTCTCCAGTTAATATCTTTAGCCGTTTTCGAGAACACTCGAAGACAAAATTGCATTTTAAAATCAGAAAATTGCCCATAACTTGGCACTGGTACCGAATTCTCCAACAAACGGAATTTTATATAAAATTCATATAATGACCTATAATTCCTGAAATTTTCATTGAAATCCACCAAATAGTTTACGAGAAATCGCCTGCACAAAATTTTGTCTAAAAAAAAAAGAATAATAATAATAATAATAATAATAATAAGAAACAATAGAATCGCTATAAGGTCTTCCGTGAAGACGGAAGACCTTAACTAGTGCTAATTGTAACGGGGACCGTTACAGATGTTCCCCAAACGCTCCCCAACTTCCTTTTGGTTCCACATTCCCTGTAAGCTTCATTAAATAAGACAAACTCTATGCATTTGAGGCTTTAACAACATTTACCCAGGAGAAAGTACCAAGTTCATTCAAATTTTAGAATTCCACGCGTGCGCATGTGAATGCATGAGCGTAATGACCATATCATCTTGTCTATACAATCTTAATATTTTAATATACTAAATATCGAAGTAATTAATCCAAAAGTATTAAAAAAATACTCTCATTAAACTGTATTTTTGATTTTACTCATTTCACGTGGAAGCACGTGCATACATGAGCATGATGACCATACCTTCTTGTAGAAGTCCATTACATCTATCTAAGTTCTAAATCCCACCCCATTTGGTTGAAAACAAAGGGAGTTATAGCTGTTTAAAGTTTCAGCCAATCAGATTGCAGTGCACGTACACGCACGTGTATGCATGTGCATGATGACCATACCATCTTGTAGAAGTCTATTATATCTATCTATGTTCCAAATCCCATCCTGTTTGGTTGAAAACCAAGGGAGTTATAGCTATTTAAAGCATAAGCCAATCAGATTGCAGCGCATGTGCTTGTACGCTTTTTCATGATAATTGCTATATATTTTATTATAGGATATCCTAATACATGCCTATGTTTAAAATTTCAAAGGATTTCGTCAAAAAACAAGAAAGATATTGAGACTTTAGTTTCAGCCAATCAGAGCAAAGCGCACGTGCATGCGCGTGAGATCCTGCTTTTTTGACCATGTCATCTTGTCTATGCTTCTAATATATACTTATAATATGAGTTTCAAAGCATTTCATCAATAATTTAAATAGTTACGTCTGTATCAATTATGTTGGACATTTCTCATGTTGCACGTGCCAGCTCTTGCAAGCACACGTGCATGCACATGCTTTCATGATAATTCTTATATTACAGGCTGTAGATCTCCCTAATGTATAACTATGTTCAAAATTTCAAATGATTTTATCAAAAAACAAGAAAGATACAGAGACTTTAGATTCAGCCAATCAGAGCAAAGCGCACGTGCAAGCGCGTGCAATCTTGCTATTTTGACCATGTCATCTTGTGCATACTACTAATATATCCTTACATTATGAGTTTCAAAACATTTTGTTAAAAAATAGAAAAGTTACGGTTTTATCCATTATATATTGGTCATTTCAAGTTTTGCACGTACGCGCTCTTGCAAGCACGTGCGCGCAAAATGACCTTGATTCCGCAAATCTACATAACATGTCTACTGACCCTAAAAACATTTCACCTAAATCGGATGTGTAGTTTACAAGATCATTCGCGGACAAAATTTTCCCGAGAAGAAAAATAATAATAATACTAATAATAAGAAACAGAGTAAAAACAATATGTTCCCCAACTTCGTTTGGGGAACATAACTAGATGCGATCTCGTTGCGAGCAACGAGTAGGTCTTCCGTCCGAATTTTCGATAAGATGAGACATGACTTTGACTATGATCTTTGATAAGACATCATGGAATCATGCCTTTTCTCTTTTGATTAAATCCTTTTGATTTAGATAATATCATAAATGCGTACTTAATTTGCACATTAATTCTTTTCTTTTTTCCACTTTGAGAAACAACCAAAACCAATTAAAGAAGACTTGTAAGGAGACCTTGGATTATGAATGTAGTTTGACACAGAATTGCAACGAACCTACGACGTGACAATCCAAGTATCCCTACACATTTCATTGCTCCTTATGTTACTTTCGTTCAAGCAAACGCTCGGCTGCCTCTGTTAACCGCTATTGCGAAATGTCGGAATTGACAGAGACCGCCGCCATTTCGTTCCCGCTTCAGATTTTTGAAAGTTAATATCTCGAGTTTGAATTTATAAATTTACAAACGAATTATATATTCAGCCTAATAAGAAATGTTTCTATCAACTATACTACTATAATTTGAAAAGATTGAAAAACAAAAAAGTTAAAGACGAGAGACTTTTGGCCCCTCTATGCCCCTAATTTGAAGGACTAACCCCGTTTACTTGATATCAAATGAAAGGTCTTACTATATTGCACATCTTTTATTATATATGTCTTAACAAAACATTAACAGGTAAAAAGATATAAAAGAAAACGTGTCAATTTTTGCGAGATGAGTATGAAGCTATTTTTCGATCCCAGGCGAGCGTCGATGCATTTTTACCTGGAAAGCTCTATATGCAAAATGTCACATCTACTATCCTTCCTCCACCTTCACTGAAAATCTCAAGTCGATATCTTAAGTCGTTTAGGAGGAGATCTCAGGACAAGCTGACCCTCTAAAAATCAGAAAATCGTCCATATCTCACGACCGGAAGTGACGACGAACTTACGAAAAATTTCCGACAAGGTTCAGATAAATATCTATCAGATCTGAAAATTTGGTGAGAATCGGTCCAGCAGTTTCTGAGAAATCGCGTGCACAAAATCGGTAAGAAAAATAATAATAATAGGGAAAAAGAAACCGAACGAAAACAATAAGGTCTTCCGTTGGAGACAGAAGACCTTAATAATAATAACTAGAAACTCTTGTTGCTACAGCAACAAAAACGGTCTTCCGTTCTCCTCTATTTTTCTGTATGAATGAACTTTTATCTATGCTAAAAAAGGCACATAATATTTACAACGATTACAGGAAAACAAACGACCGGAGGTATAACTTATCAAGATTCTCGACGTTACTTTAGACAATTATAGTCTTCATAACACTTATAAAACCCATTTTTAATCGCTTCCTGTGACGACCGGAAGTGACGGTGAACGCATTTTACCCTATATCTGTTGCACAATCTTCATGGTAAGTAAAGTGTCTTGATCTGTAACAGTTTAAAAGATCATTAATGTTATCTTCTCATTTTGAGAACAAAAAAATCACGTGACCGGAAGTAAATTTAAAAAAAAAAGAAGATATTTGAGGTTAATCTAGACATTTGCAGTCTGAATAACATGTCCTAAAATCATTTCAAATACTCGTTTTATAAAAGATATTTATGGGATAGTATGATACTCAATTTATGCAGTTTTTCTCTCATAACCGGAAGTTGTCGTTTTTGTTTTCAGTGGGACTGACATATTTCGAAACTACAAATAAGATGCTATAAGGTAATACTAAGAAACATTCCATAAAGAAAAGTTGAAAATTTTGATTTATTTGATCACTTCCTGTGACAACCGGAAGTGACGGCGGACGATCTTAAACTCAATGGATTTGTCTAGTTATCAAGGTCTACCA
The DNA here is from genome assembly GCF_032062105.1 of Saccostrea cuccullata. Classification (NCBI taxonomy): domain Eukaryota; kingdom Metazoa; phylum Mollusca; class Bivalvia; order Ostreida; family Ostreidae; genus Saccostrea; species Saccostrea cuccullata. The sequence goes on along the minus strand of NW_026926007.1, from coordinate 1,390 downwards.
TCCCTATTAGTTTGGTGTCTTAATCTCTTACCGTTTACGAGATCTAGCTATGATAACTTCTAACTTTGAGGACAGGAAATCACGCGACCGGAAAGGAATTTTACAAAGATATTTGACGTTACTGTAGACATTTGCAATCTAAATAACATATCCAAAAATCATTCCAAATACTTTATCTATAAGATATATTTATGGGAAAGAAAAATACTCAAATTCTGTAGTTTTTCTCTTATAACCGGAAGTTGCCGTTTTTGGTTCCGGTGGGACTGACATATTTCAACACTACAAGTAAAATGCTATCATGTGCTGCAAAAAAAGTTTCAAAAAAGAAAAGTTGAAATTTTAGATATTTATAAACACTTCCTGTGACAACCGGAAGTGACGACAGACGATCTTAACCCAAATGGATTTGCCTACTTATCAAGGTCTATCATCCCTGAAAGTTTGGTGTCTTAATCTCTTACCGTTTCTGAGATCTCACTCGGATCAAATATTTTTGAAAAAAGCGGAAATCGGACATATCTGACGACCGGAAGTGAACTTTGAAAAAATGAAAAAAACGTCTCGGGGTATTTTCATTCTCTATCATCCCTGAAAATTTCAGAAAAATCCGTCCAGCCATCTCTGAGAAATCCTGCCGACAAGATTTGGGAAAAAAATAATAATAATAAGAAAAAACAGTAGAATCACTATAAGGTCTTCCGTCTGAAACGGAAGACCTTAATAAGAAACAGTAGAATCACTAGAAGGTCTTCCGTGAAGACGGAAGACCTTAATTACAAATTGTCGCCTAGGTTCAGGTCAAAATATGGCGGACGCAAAATAATTCCTGAATTTTCCTCTTTAACTGGAGCATTCCTGCATTGGACAGGTCTGATGCTTGATATGAGATGATAAACCCTGTGTAAACTTTCTTAGTTTAGCGGAATCATGAACATTTTCGGCGTGATGAATGAATTGTTTACAGTAGCGATGAGGCCACCGCGCAGCTGCGAGCGGATCCAAGGATTTATGAATGAATTAAAAAAGATGGAAATAGAGTTTGATTTCTTTTATTCTATTTAATGACATTATTCATATGCAAGCAAAAGATATACTGGAAAATGCGAGATGCTAATAAATGCAGCTGACAATCTTTATTTTCTCAAGATATTTTTTTTTAATGAAATAATTATAAATTCTACAGACAAAACATAGGAAGAATGAATGATAGCAAATTATCAGATGACATAAGGGGAACTAAATTTTTTTATGAATGAAACTTTTAAAACGTTACTTGTAAGTTGTATATGTTATATCTGCGAATTCTACCTGGCTGCGCGCTTCCGAGGGGGGGGGGGGGGGGGGGGGGGTCTTGAATATAGACTTGTAAATTGCCATTATTTTGTAG
>NW_026926006.1:0-10635 GCF_032062105.1 Saccostrea cuccullata | reverse complement strand
TTAAAATTCTGCCAATCTCGTGAGATCTCGCGAGACTACAGAGGTCTGTTCATCTGCCCTTGTGACACATTCTATTGCAACCTGCATCGTGATGAGAGGTTCTCAGCACACTGTTCTCTGGATGATGTAAAAGTGACCCTATTGACTTTGCTTGTTAAGATGTCAATTCAAAACCATAGAACGTAGTTACAGCAGCTTCTTCCGAGTCATTAACTGTGCATGACACCTTCAATATTTGATCTGATTTTAATATAACTTGGCACACAAGTTCGAGGGTTGTTCGAATATTATTGAGACATTGTATTCTGCTTTCTAATGAAAGTCTTTCGGTGAAATTTTGCATATACGTTTGACGTGCATTAAAAATTACAAAAAAAGCAATACCGGGTAAATATTTTACGAATATTAAATATTTTCTGTACGATGCTACATAAATGCGTCAATAATAGGGGTACCCGGAGCAGTCACGAAATCAGATATTTAAAATATGTTTCACCAACGTTCTAACTCTTCGTGGACCCATAATAAGAGCGAAAATAATTCAGTTTGTGTGTATAATTTTTCAACTTTATTTCAAATTCATATAATTCAACTTTGTTAGAATTTTGATCACAAATACGGAGATAATTAAAAATTTAAGGGCGGTAGAGAAATCTGCAAAGAACGAAAAAATGGATTTGGACGTCAAGGGCGGAGCAACCAGCATATGTGTGTATCGCAATGTAGAAATCTTTTCCAGACAGGACAACCTGCTAAAACAATAGCAACGGGGAAAAATGTGTTTGGTTGTTTTTTAAATGATATACAGTTTAATTCAACAAGAGTGAAATCAAAAGCATCGGACAACCATAGTTATTACATAAGATATTGATATCATTACGGTATTTATAAAGTTGTCCCGCGTTGCATAAATCAGCACTGCATGATACCAATTTCATACCAATTGTTAGTCCATTATTTATACACTGAATTGACGACGGATTTTTTCCGTTATTTCCTGATCATGACAACGAGCACACGGCGGGTGTGACCGGTCGGCAGGGGATGCTCACTCCTCCATGGCACCTGATCCCACCTCTGATGTTTCAGAGGTCCGTGTTTGCTCTGCTCTTATTTTGTATATTGTTTAATGGTCGTTGAGATTGAATACTGTTCGTTATCTCCATATCCTTCTTCATGATTCTAAATCATCCTTTCCCACAAATGAAAATTTGACATGGGGGTAGCAACGCCATACATTTTTAAAGAATAGGTTGAGAAAAGAGACTGTGTGACTGTTGCAAAGTTATACGTAATAACAAAGAAGAAAAAAGTATAAAACGTTTCGCGATCGTTTTACATGCGAAACCATCTCCAGCTGTCGTGAAGTTAAATGACGTAGCGATGCTGCTCCGGGTCGATAGACATACATGTTCATTTCACCGAAACTTTTCTTATTATCACAGGAATTAGAAATTTCGCACGATTGTTTAATTCGTTCTTTATAAAATGTGAATGAATTTTCATGAAATTAACTCCGTCCTTTATGGAGTAAATGTAATTGTCTCAATAATTTCCGAACAGACCTCGTAGAATACACTAAGGTACATAAAATAGTGCATCGGTTTTTGATTTCGATGAACGGTGTTGCCATGGTTACTAAAAATAGAATTTTCTGAGAAACTCCTTTCAAACGCTACTCCTTCCACAGTTTTGGTCTGATTTCAATGTTACTTGGGACCAAGTAGACTTCACTAAAATACATAGAATAGTGCATAAAAATACATAGAATAGTGCATCGAATTTGATTTCAGTGAAAGGTGTTTCCTGTGAAATTCCTTTAAAACGCTACTCCTTCTACAGTTTTTGAAGGATGACATTTGCTTCCTTTCTCATCCTTTATTATAAGTACAAACCAGTAGAGATACAGTCTCGAAAGAGACTTCTGGTTAATATTTGTTTGTTTTTAACTGATAAAACTCGGGTCTTCAAGCTTTAAATCCGAGTTCTAGTAGATAGCACCCTGAGGTACACTTCCACAATAATACAGGCTTCCTCTAAAAATAGGCTACGCATGGATAGGTCCCTAATGATGTTTGTAAGAAAATATAAAACGAAACATGTAGAGATAATATAACGATCAGTATTCAAGATCAAAAGTCCATTTAACAATGTAAATTCAAGAGCAGAGCAAACAGCGACCTCCAAAACATTCAAGGTTTTAATTTAATTTTTTTTAATTTAAGGATGTACAACACACCTACCCCAAAAAATTCCTGTCGTTTAATTTTCGTTATTTTTGTATATTTAGTACATGACTATATCTACTGCATGTATGCGCATTTTGGACAAAATCGTTCGAGTGGTTTTTGGACAGGAAATTCCAAAAGTTACCCCCCTTTAGTCGTTTACAAGGAGAGAAAATTTTTAATCAATGAACTACTTAAACCTTGATTTTCAAAAAAGCCAGGTTAGATATGACTGTCAAATTTCATTGACTTATTCCTTCAACCATTTAACACAAAAACATAGCCATCTTTTTGAAATACATATTATCAAAACAATTTTTAAAGACCTTAAACCGAAAAACTATGAATTATCTAAGCCTTGAAAATTGTGTATTTTTCAAATTCAAAATTTTTTTGTGAAAAAATCTGTCGTTTAATTTTGGTAAAAAACTTTCTTTAGGTAGCTGGTAGTAAAAATAATGTTCATAATTTTTTGTTTAATTTTTGTACGACCAGTTTTGATTTAATAGCGGAAAATTACCCCCTACCCCTTTCTCAATAAATCACGTTCCCGCGCGCATTTCAGACGGGGGTCGATCACTTTGCTATGAATCTACAAATACACATTTTTTAAAAATCAAATTGGAATATTGCTTTTGCTTCAAAAATATATTAACTTACATATTTAAAAGTTCTCATATGTAAAGCGTATTTAAATGTAGATTTTTAGGCAATTTTTGAATACCCCTACCACCCCCACCCTTCCTTTTTTGCGTCGCAGACCATTAGCGTTTGACGAAACGTCGTTTACAGTGCAAATATACTAGTATTTCGTCATTTGAATCCGGAGGTATGCATTAGTTTTTAAATTCATGAATGCAGAATATATATATATAAATATTGACTTCTGGTTTTATATGTATCAGGAAAAAAAAATACAAAAGGATTTTAGTGTTTAGCCCATATATGTATGCGTTATGCATTCCATATAACATGAAACCTGGATACGTTATGTTGAATATATTGATTTTTAATTTAATTTCTTTAATTTCATTTATCAAAAAAAGATGTGTGTTCAACTCTCCTGTGATATAAATGGAATAATTATAGTTTTTTTCATGTCATTATTTCAAACGAGACAGTATGTGGCCGTGGGGATACATCGACATTTGCATACATGTACCCCCCCCCCCCCCCCCTCACGATATTGTACGCATTCTTTCAATGTCGTTGCTTCTAAAGGTAAAATGGAAAATCCGTATTCGTCCAGATTAACTTCAAAATATCAAACATTAAACTCTTCATGTATTTCAATTTATATCAAATGGCACATTGATGTTTTTAAAAATCTCATAGGCTACGTATTGTTTTGATTCGAGGAAATGCGAACCGACATTGTTGACAGTGACAGAAAGTCAAACGATTTGCTGAAATAGGATATACAGATAATTTCAGTACTAGTAAACAATTCCTTACATTGTGTGAGGTCTATTGTATTCAATTCTGGGATTTATCAGGTCTTGCTGTAAATGTATCTGATTCTGTGTATGCGGAAAACCGTGAATAAAGGGAGGAAAACAAACATATCCTACATTTTCAGAGTTGTTCCTCTTTGATCAGTAAGGGTCTGAGAGCAACATCGATTTTACATTGTAAAAAGTTTTTTGTTTGTTTATTGTTGTTTTATTTAATTAAAGAAGAAAAAAAATATTTATATCGTAAATGCACAAATTATAATAAAGACCATTAATCGGAATGTTATAATAGCAAATTGTATATAATGAGAATTTCGGCAATGTAAAATAAAATTTTCAGAATAAAAAGATTGCTGCACTTTGATCAAGAATACAATTTATTGTATATGAAATGAAAAAAATATTAAGGAATGGTATTTTATGTCTTGCTTTTTACGGAGTTTGATCGAATTAATTAAAAATAAATACTTATGGATTTAGGATGGTACTCATCATCACAGCAAAGCCCCATAGGCCCTATCCCATTGTTCTTTTATGATTGATATACATCGGGATCGTTTTACTCGTCATTTTGACGCTTTATTTTTGACGTTAAATTTGACGTCACGTCAAACGTTCAATTGAAATCGCAAGAGTTATCTCCCCCAGTGTGTTGTACGTCTTTAAACAATATTTTATTCACAGATGTTATTGTGAATAGGATTGGGCAGCAGGCGCAGCCTATTTTAGCCCTCTCCCTACATTTAGGTCAAGGTACAAAACAAATAGTGATAATAAAAGAATGTACAAAAGAAGAGAGAAAAAAAAACACAAACAAAAATGAACAAAGTAACATAGAAAAAAAACAGAAAAAGTCATATATAGGAAATTAAACAAAAGAGAAAAATAGAATGAACAAAATAACAAAAAGGGCAAATTACAGGGGGAGACAAAATACAAAGTAGTACCGGTTTGGGAGTACTTCTAACAAATAAAGATTATATCTATATATGGATATGACAGTGTTTATATAAAACGTTTTGTTGCTGCTATAAATGTATGTACAGCTTCAAATATTTGTATATTAAGGTTTTAACAGGTGACTTGGAGTTAGCATCCCCTGCCCGACTGGTCACACCCGCAATGTGCTCCTTGTCATGATCAGGAAGTAACGGAAAATGCAAAAGACAATTCAGTGTATAATGGACTAAAAATAAGTATGAATTGAGTTGCACAAAATGAAGTAGTAGAATGAATGAGTGTACTTCTAATCAGTGATTAAGTCTGAATTGTAGATACTAGTAAGTTTGATCACATATGGCATTATTTTCAAAAATCAAGGAGTAAAAATTAAAAATAAATGTATGTCGATGAATGATGATGTCGATGGTGGTGTTGTTTTGATGACACTTTATTGAACTGCCACACAATATAGTCATGTAAACCTATACATCTAACGTTACAAGGATTTCTGGGTTCTTTACTGATGTCCTGAGACATTGGGCAAAAAGTTTTGAGAGTCATATCAATTTTAAAACAGTTTTTTTTTCGAGCACGTTCGGTCTCCTACACCGGAACTTTATGTTCAGCTCCCCCTGTGCCGTCTCCATATCATCTTCTCCTTTGGCCAAGAATTTCATGAACCCGACTCTTAATTGAAAGTGTTACAGAAATGATACTTGCATTGAAAATAGTCTTTTCTCTGTCTTCGAAATTCTTCTGTCTTCTTTTTCTGCCTTCTCATTTCCTGAATAAAAAATCAGATTAATATTGATGAAAATTATTCTTGATTATTCTTAACAGGTTTGGAATATAAAAGTTCGTTTAACGAAGACATTTAAAAAAACTTTTGCTGTCAAATACTATATCAAAGTAAAAGAATACTTGCAATTAGTAATTAATAACCGACACAATAAATTAATTTTACCACAGTTGGCGAGATGCAGCAAATGTTGGGACCGCAGTCTCTTGTGTGTAGCAATAGCTTTGTCTGCAATTCCGTTTTTTAAAGGCCTTCAGGAATAGATATGAGATAATAATATTAATCTTCTGTTGCATTTGTAATAAATGTAGATAGATACATTGTAAACAGGTTTGTAATCTTAGAACTTTTTACAAATACGTAAAAACAAAACTTGCATTTCATTGTCTTTTCAACAACGTATTACAGTACTTGTGCGAATTTATAAATCCTTATCTGCCCGTAGTCTCTTTTCCAAATAAAAAGATAATTATTTGTAGAAATCTTCTTAATAGCTCATATCTTTATTTATTTCATTTAAAAAAGTTGCTATTAAACAATAATAAGTTCCTGTTGAAGCTTACCACTGCATGCATTGTTCCGTTTCGTCCTCTATAAAAACTCCAGCAGACTTGATGCAAGGCACTGTTCAATCGTTTTATCTCCAAATCTCTCTATATTTCAAGATTATAGCTTTTTTACAGTCTCAGATTATTCTCTTGAACTCTTGGAAATTTTGAAACCACACGAGTCTACCAAAGTCAACAGCTTTAAAAAAAATATGACGTTTCAACTTTATACATTTATATTCCCCACGAGTAATTTAAGTTCAGGCTGTTTGATATCATTGACAGTTATTTTTTCAGTAGAAATGCACTAATAAATGTACTTACCTGGTCATTGCTCATTTGCAAAATTATTTTGTGAAAACACATTCTGTTGTTACTCGAGCACAAAATGCAGTAAGACATGCAGGGATCAAAGGGGATACGGATTCTTCGAAAAGTCAAGTTTTATTTAAACTGACATGAAAATAACTAAAGCACACTGCCAACGGCTCCTAGGGACTTGAAAATGAAGAAACGTATGGAGATGAGGAACAGTATTCAAGATAAAAAGTCCATAAAACAATACAATAACATTTAAAATATGAGCTAAGCAAAAACGGACCTCCAAAATATCAGAGGTGGAATCAGGTGCCTTGGTACAGTAAGCAACCCCTGCCGACCAGTCACACCCGCCGTGTGTTCCTTGTTATGATCGGTAAATAACATAAAAACCTGTTGTCATTTCAGTGTACATGTATGAAAAATGAACCAACATTAAAATTGTTAAAATATGAAATTGTTATATGAATAACGTGTGTTAGCTTTTGTCTATAAGCGATAAAGCTTCAATTATATATAAATATATATATAGAGAGAGAGAGAGAGAGAGAGAGAGAGAGAGAGAGAGAGAACACCTGAAGATTGGAAATGAAACCGGTTGAGTTTATTTCGGTGTTGTGATTTTTTTATTATTATTATATTATTATATATATATATATATATATATATATATATATATATATATATATATATATATATATATATATATATATATATATATATATAGGAGTAAGCGTGTCTGAGAATAGGGAACAATTAAAGGGAGAGGACCGTTGACTTTACGAATTCAGGAGAAGTTATATCTTATATATTTTTGTTCTATGTCATTAAGATACATGTATATCTAAAAATTATTTTCTTGTTAGATTGTTTGTTTGTTTTTACCCAGCCATCATTTTGAGAACTCAATGTTTCAATGTTTTTTAAAAATAGATTTGCAAGTTGCTGCTGGATACGTTTGGACTATAGAAATTCTGCTGGATCCTGGTCAATTCAAACAGTCGTCTATTTGGCCACCAGGAATGATATCCAATAACATAAGGCCAGTCCTGTCACAACAGGGAAACCATTGAACACGTAAGACCCATCATCTTGTTTTAATATACAAAGTAACAAGAGGCCCATGAACCACATCGCAAACCTGATCACCGTGGCTAGGAAAAAAGCAAAAATCAATCCAGTTTTGAAAAAACTTAAATACATGTGGTCACAACCTACCTCTAAAAGGCAGAAGGAATGTTGATTTGTTGATTTGATGCTTACATATTTCTTAGGCTTGCTGTGGCTTTTTTTCCCTGCAAGTCTGTTCTTTCATTTATGCCCCACGCTATCCCCGGGGGTCATGATTTGAACAAACTTGAATCTACACTACCTGATGATGCTTCCTTATAAATATGACCAATCATGGCTTTTTTGTTACTGAGAAGAATATTTTTAAAGATTTTTCCTATATATTCCCATGTTAAACTTTTATACTTCATTGTGGCCCCACCCTTCCCCCGGGGGTCATGATACGAACAAACTTTAATCTATACTACTTGAGAATGCTTCTTTATAAGTATGAACAATCATGGCTTTGTTGTTTTTGAGAAGAAGATTTTTAAAGAATTTTCCTATATATTCCTATTTAAAACTTTGGTCGTCCATTGTGATCCCCCTTACCCCTGGGGTCATGATTTGAACAAAATTCAATCTACACTACCTGAGGATGATTCCACATTAGCTTCATCTTTCCCTACCCAGTGGTTCTTGAGAAGACAGTAAATGCCACCAAATTTTTCACTATTTCATAATTATCTCCCCTTGAATAAAGGCTTGGCCCATTATTTGCACAAACTTGAATCCCCTTCCACTAAGGATGTTTTGTGGCAAGTTTGGTTGAAAGTGGCCTAGTTCTGAAGAAGAAGTCGAAATGTTAAAAGTTTACCAACGGACGGACGGACAGACACACGGTCTACAGAAAAATTCAGCTGAGCTAATAAAACTTGGTTAAAATGAGCTGATAAGATATTTGACCAAAGTCTGGTGTTACTGTTACTATAGATCTTTTACGAGAGCTTTTCAATTAATAATGTCCTCGGTGCTCGGAAAGAAATGAAAAAACGCTTTTCAATGAATTATTCTAAATGATTTAACTTAAATATCATCTTTTAATCAAATACATGTCTGTAACATTTTATCCAATTTCTTATTGTTTTAGAACACATTTTTGAGTATGGCCTTTCGTATACTGGAATATGGCAGATCGTATGATTTCCTGTGCTTGTTTCTTCTTCCTGAAAGGTGTTTTTACAAGTTTGGGAAATGAATTTAAAGGTAGAAAGATCTGGTGAATATTGTTAGTGTGACAAAACATTTTCTTTCTGTTTACCCCCCCCCCCACAAAATCCTTGATTCTTCACGGCCGGAGGGTTTGGATGCTGTCATGAAGAAATTTGTTTCTGGTTCCTTCCTCTCACAAAGCTTTCGATTTTTTGTTGTTGCTTTCTAGACTTCTCCAGAAATTGAACTGCCTCCCCGAATAAGAATTTGAACAAGAATATGATGCAAGTAATAGCATATAAAACTGTTTTTTGTGCTTTTGTAATTCTTTGCTCTTCTCAAGCCTCTGCTGTTTTTGTCAAGTGTATCGTATTGTAAATTTGTTTTGAGGGTTTAAAGCAATGGATTCAAGTTTCATTGTCTGTTTGAATTTCAGACAAACGTGGATGAGTACATTTTTTATTGTTTTTTTTTTTAGATAATTGTTTATAAGTTTTATAAGTTATTATTTTTTAAGATAATTGTGTAGAAATTCTAACACTCTGTCGTTTTCACTCATTTTTCAAAACATAGGGTGACCATTGAGTATTTAGCTTTTTACTGTCAAATGTTTCTTTAAAACATATTAAACTAACCCCAAATTGATGCCTATCAAATTTGCTATGTGTCTAATGGTCAGTCAAAAATAATCAGCGATACTTTATTGTTTTTTTTGGAAACAGTACATGTACATTGGTTCTTGTAAGTCCTTGTCGTCAAGGACGGTACCAATTTTTGATGCCCATTATATCATTTTTGTTCATTGAATTCCACCTGCTCATGTATCTATAAAACAGGCACTGGTTGCAGTAAATCTCATAAATTTCAGGTGGTTGTGGGTAACGACCTGTTTTTGTCAATTAAAGCCTCCAGAGGGTATCATTTTTAACATTTTGACGGGACAAACGTTAAACATCTTATTTTACATCGCTAGCAATCAAACGTACTTTTAAATATTGCAAGGTTCAATATGTTTTAATCCTTTCTATACATGTTACCTTTCTAGAAATTGAGGAGTGTGAGAGTCAACCATGCCTGAATAATGGGACATGTACAGATTTTGTTAATTCGGTTTCTTGCTTCAGTCATCCTGGATCTACTGGCGGTAATTGTGAAACAGGTAAATACCAGTATGTCTGAGAGGTTTTTTAAAGGTAATTTTAACTATCTAAATGAATGGAAAGTGTATTTATCAGTTTCAGTTTATATAATGATTCATTTGAATTTTACCTATTTTACTTGTAATCTGTTCAAATTTTGTAGACATAAACGAGTGTTTCTTAAATAAGACATTGTGCTAAGGAAGTAGATTTTTTAACCTGTATTTATCATCAAGAGATTGTTTTGATTGTTGCATGAAATATATTGCTTCTTTAACTTGCATCAATACCATGACTGATATATATGTATAAATTGGTCAACTCTTAAAAATGACAATTTGAAAGTAATTTTTGGATGAACTTTATGAAAATGATATGTTTTTCTGAATATTTTATATTGTGTCAACATGGATGAAAGTTCTTACAGTATATATATATATTTCTTTTTTCCCAACCCATTGCTTGTAAATGGGAAAAAATTAGTTGTGTGTATTATACTCACGAGTCTTTGTACTTTGTAGAGGGAATAGAATTCAACTTATTAAATCAAAATCTTATTCTGAAACTATACACCCAGATAGCAAGACTATGTTGGGCCAACATTGGCAAAAGGTTGTAAGGTTAGCGTTGGGGGAACAACGTTAGGCCAACGTTGGACCAATGTCACCATGCCAACCTTCTCGACCATGACAGAATTCCTATGTTGGCCCAACGTTGGTCCAACGTTAGTAACTTCCATTCACTTTACTTTCCAAAGAAGGAGGGATGTTGATGTTGGCCCAACGTTGGCCCACTGTTTGTAATACACCCTTAAAGAAAGCTTTTTTTAAAGTTGGTAGTAGTATGTTGGCCCAACGTTGGCCCAGTGTTTGTAATACACCCTTAAAGAAAGTGTCTTTGAAAGTTGGTAGTAGTATGTTGGCCCAACGTTGGCCCGATGTTTGT
>NW_026926005.1:0-10510 GCF_032062105.1 Saccostrea cuccullata | reverse complement strand
ACACTAAAGCAGTAAACGGAAGTTAAGTTTTAAGATTGTCACTGAATTGCAGCGTACTAATAAGTGAAAGTCCACGTAGTTTTTTTACTTTCCAAGTATCATTTAGTCAAACGCTCAACTGACTCCATAAGCCCCTACTCGCGAAATGGCGGACTTGACAGAGACGGCCGCCATCTTGGGCCCGCTTCAGATTTTCAAATATTAATATCTAAAGTTCAGATTAACCAATGTTCAAACAAATTATATAGTAAGCATCTATAGAAGAGTCACTATTAATATTCCCAAAATGAATGAAAAATATTGGAAAACAAAAAAGTTAAAAAATACGTTTTTTTCAATTTGCATATCCTAACGACAGGAAGTATTGACGACGAAAGAAAGGTCGCGTCCTGGCTAGTATCTATCACGATCTACAATCCCTGAAAGTTTCACTTTGATATCTCTTACCGTTTTAAAGTTATATCGTGGACAAAATGTCATTTTAATTTCAGGAAATTGTCCGTAACTTGGCACCGGAAGTGAGTTTTCAAATTTTTGCTCGGATATTATAAATTCATGTTACAACACATCTGTCCTGAAAATTTCATGTAATTTCATCCAGTAGTTTTTGAGAAATCGCGTGCACAAAATTAGAAAGTCAAAAAAATAATAATAATAATAATAATAAGAAACAATAGAATCACTATAAGGTCTTCCGTGAAGACGGAAGACCTTAATAAGAAACAATAGAATCACTATAAGGTCTTCCGTGAAGACGGAAGACCTTAAAAAGTTGAAAAGAAACAACAGAATAATAAGAAGGTCTTCCGTTGAAACGGAAGACCTTAATAAATTTCTGTTAATACAACCTACGTTTACAATATCAATTATGTCAACATCGTTCTTGTCTATTCTGCAGAATGCAACATCTACCTAGGAAGATATAATTACCATTGACAGTTTTGTAACAAGCAATATTTTTTTTTTCCTTGATAAAAAAGTTTTTCCCCTTTTTCATTGTACTATTCAACCTATCAAATACACAGAATACGTCAAGAAATGTATTTAAAGCAATATGAGCTGCAAATTTGACTTGGAAAAATTTTGTTGCAAATTTGTTATAAACTATTTCAATGACAGAAAAATGGTACATTTATAAACTTCTGTTATTCATATTTGCGATGGAAGAACTTTTTATAAGCCATGATTGAAGCAAAATTACATTATTGTTGTCCTGTACAATATTGATTTCTTATATAATGCTACACTATATATTCGGTTGTACAGAAATATATCTCTTGAAACAATTTAAAATTTTATTTTGGTTTTATTATTTATAAAGGTTGACAAAACATACAAATTAATCATAATAATACATTTAATCAGCAATTTTTTTTTAAAAATGCAGCTCATATTGCTTTAAATAGAAGCAGGCACATGTCTCTGTATGTAATTAAAAAAATAATAATTTGGGTACACCGGTAAATGCAACAACTTTTAATTATTGAATTACATGTAGGTTGTAAAATCAATTAATTAGACTAGTACTAGCAATAGTTGAAATTAGGGATGTCAATTTTATTCGGACAACTAAGTCGAATAGTCGGAGGCTTTAGTCGACCGATAGTCGAATATTCGTTGAAATTTTAATTATTTTTTAAATTTTTGTTGTCAGTTTCAGTATTTTTCATTTATAACTAGTACTACATTATTTAACCTAGGCTATCAACATTATATAAGGAATTCCTGAATTGTAAACATTCACCTTGTACAATAATTACATATACACGTTTCCAATATGTTTTATTTACTTCACTGTTTCTAAATGCTTAAATTCTTTAATTAATAACAAAATTGAATAAACACAAATGTATGATTTTAAAATAAATGGTCTTAAACTTTGTGGTTTATTTATTTTCTGTCGGGTTCGTCCAAATTTAACTTATAGTCAAAAGGCAAACTCCCTATTTATTAAGTATATTTATATAGGAATTTATAGTTATCGTTTTTGACTTCAATATTTGGAAATCGTTCAGAGCTTTTAAGACAAAATTCATCTGTTTCCTGCTGGTTGAAGTGTTTGGAGAAAGAAAACAATTTCAAGTCACAAGTTTATGCTACTGTATAGAATTATACAAGAAAAATGGTTAAGTTAAAATGTTTAGTGGAAATTTAGTCAGAAAATATTTACGAACTTACGTTTTCAGTGCAGCAATACGTTGACCCTCGATATTCGTTTGAAAATATGTATTTGCAGTAAGACAGGTGTCTCCAACGTTTTAAATAAGAGTAGATTTCAAACTAACATTAAACTGAAATCGATCCTGCAGCAGATATACAAATGCAAATATGATCCCCTATTATACTTTATTCTACAACATTCTGTTAATTTCTGAAATTCATATCACATTATCTTTACTTTCTTGCATTATATTGTTCTTTTCTGTTTTGCTTTGGAAAAAATCTTCATATTAATATATTTTGTACATGTTCTTCACTTACTTCCTACAGTAATAGTTAAAATTAGTTAAAGTAATAACAAAATTACAATCATGAAACATTTATATGATATAAAATAAATCTATTAAATAAGTATAATTTGCAAGTTAAAACGGTAATTTATTCATCAACATCTTCACCAAATTTTAGCTTAAGTAACAAAACCTGAATTCTTGAAAATTGTGGTTTTCATTAAGTTGAATTTTTTTATATTACATGTAACATTAGTATCAAAACATGTTGACTATATTAAATAATTTTAAAGAGAAAGATTACTTCAAAGCCACATATTGTTTTTTTTTTTAAACTTACTAGTACTTGATCTTCAATAGTTTAACTTCTATATTCCTTTGAATTTTATTTGTTGCGCACTAACTTAAACAGATGTCCTACATAAAGACAATCTTTGATATATGTTTAGAATTCAAAGTTTTCTATTTAATAAAAGCAGAACGTTTAAACAAACGTAAGCATGGTACATGCAATATGATTTTTGTAGAATACATCTAATTTCGCGGATTCAAAATATTTTTTTTAACGTTTTAAGACAGTGTGCTTTCAATGTTTCTTTACTAGAGGAAGCCTTCGAATAAATGTTTACTTATTTATATTTTATCTCAAATTTAATTCCTTAATTACAAAGGGTATTATGCTCATATTACATTTAATGAGTGTATGTACTTTGTATAAAATTACATAGGTAGTAAATTATGCAGACTGTTCATAATTTTTTATCTTAAACCAAAAAAGGGAGTTTGATTCTGAAACAACATAAAGTGCTTTTCTGTGAAAATATGTAAGTAAACATCATCAAAATAAATAAAGTATATTATACATGTAATACACAAAACGATCCTTTAGCATACAGCCCTGATAAATTTTTGGTGGAATTGTTTTACTATCTTTTCGAATTCAGAGTGTTCAATTTTTTTTCAAACAAAGTTTATCATTATATCATTGCGCAACATATAGCATAATTTATATATGACAGGGAACGGTGACTAAATTTGTGATATTTTTTTGGTTACAGGACTTGGAGCTCGAGGTTAGTGATCTCTATTTGTTTTGTTGTTGTTCTTATCAAAGCAGAAAAGAAAAGCGGCAATTTCCTTGAGAAATATAATAAATACAACAGAATTTGCAATGGAATGGGTTATCGAGAAAAAAGCTGCTCCAAAAATAAAGGTAGGGTTATGGTACAAAATGAAGAAAAGGTTATGATTTTTAACCATTAATTTTTCTTTTTATATAAAACAAGAGGCCCACAGGCCTTATAGGTCACCTGAATATCTTGTAACAACCGTCCAACAATTGAATTCGGTTCGTGTTTTAAACCAAAGGCCATGAAAGTCACAGTTTTGAAAGAGATACCATTGCTTATCATAATTATATACTAAGCTTGCTTACTCTATTTACTTATTACCCTGAGGTAGATCAGAATAACAAAGAGAAAATGAACTTCCACTTTATATCCAGTTGTGCACCCCACCCCAAAGGAACCGCTAACACTGGGGCCACATATTTCAAAATTTTATAATTTTTTTTTATCATAAATGGTTGATCAATACCAAAGAGCAGATTTCAAAGCATTAATTTATTTTCAGACTATGTAACCCCATCCCCCCATACCCCTGACCCAGGGGGCATGAAATTTACCATTTTGCTAGATGTACCTTACCATCATAAATATATATACTTGGATCATTAACATAATACCCAGGAGCAAAGAAAACAAAGAATTAATGTATTTTCACTATATAATCAAAGGACCCCCCCCCCCTTACACCAAATGACAAGGCACTCTTGCTCATCATAACTATGCACTAAGTAAGTTTATTGAAAACCCATGCAGGAGAAGAGAAGAAGATTTTCAAAAATTTAATGCATTTTTACTGTATAATCAATAGAGCCCTGCCTTAAAACCAGAACCCCTGACCCTGGGGCCATAAAATTCACAATTTTGAAAGAGGCTTTCTTGCTCATCATAACTATGTAATCAGTTAGTTTGTTTAATACCCAGGAGCAGATAAGTAGATTTTGAAAGAATTAATGCATTTTCAATATATGATCAAAAGAGCCCCGCCTTAACACCAGAACCCCTGACCCGAGGGCAATAAAATTAAAAATTTTGGAAGAGGCACTCTTGCTCATCATAACTATGTACTTAGTTAGTTTGTTTAATACCCAGGAGGAGAAGAAGATTTTCAAAGATTTAATCCATTTTCACTGTATAATCAATAGAGCCCTGCCCTAAAACCAGACCCCTGACCCTGGGGCCATGAATTTCACAATTTTGGAAGAGGCACTCTTAACTAGGAAGAGGCACTCTTAACTATGTACTTAGTTTGTTTAATACCCAGGGGCAGAGGATTTTAAAAGATTTAATGCATTTTCACTATATAATCAAGAGCCCCGCCAAAACACCAGAACCCCTAATATTGGGGCCATAAAAGTCACAATTTTGGAAGAGGCACTCTTGCTTATAATAACTACGTATTTAATTCGTTTGTTCAATATCCTGGAGCAGAGAAAATTAGTTTGTTCAATACCATGGAGCAGAGAAGAAAATTTTCAAAGATTTAATGCATATTCACAATATAATAAATAGAGCCCCGCCTTAACACCAGAACCCCTGACCCGAGGGCAATAAAATTCAAAATTTTGGAAGAGGCACTCTTGCTCATCATAACTATGTACTTAGTTAGTTTGTTTAATACCTAGGAGGAGAAGAAGATTTTCAAAGATTTAATGCATTTTCACTGTATAATCAATAGAGCCCTGCCCTAAAACCAGAACCCCTGACCCTGGGGCCATGAATTTCACAATTTTGGAGGAGGCACTCTTAACTATGTACTTAGTTTGTTTAATACCCAGGAGCAGAGGATTTTAAAAGATTTAATGCATTTTCACTATATAATCAAGAGCCCCGCCACAACACTAGAACCCCTGATATTGGGGCCATAAAATTCACAATTTTGGGAGAGGCACTCTTGTTTATCATAACTACGTATTTAGTTAATTTGTTCAATACCCAGGAGCAGAGAAGGGAAAAGATTTTCAAAGATTTAATGCATTTTCCCTATATAATCAATAGAGCCCCGCCCTAATACCAGAACCCCTGACATTAAGGCAATAAAATTCATAATTTTGGAAGAGGCACTCTCTCTCATCATAACTATGTACTTGTACATAGTTAGTTTGTTCAATACCCAGGAGCAGAGAAGAAGATTTTCAAAGATTTAATTCATTTTCACTATGTGATCAATAGAGTCCCGCCCTAGCACTAGAACCCCTGACCCTGGGGCCATGAATTTCATAATTTAGGTAGAGGACTCGACGCTCATTACATTCATATCTGATTCAACAGTTTGCCTGCTTGATGTCCATGAGTAGAGGAGAATTTTTTGTTTAAATTTTATTAATTTTAGTGGTTTTGGCCGCACCCCTCATGCCTCAGGGGGGTGGGGACCATAAAATTAAAAATTTTTGTTCCTTTTCACCCATAAATGCTTTATACCAAATTTGGTTGAAATTGGTTCAGTGGTTTCAGTAAAAAAGCTTAAAATGTTCAAATGTTTTAACACACGACGGACAAAAACGGATTGACCTAAAAATATAATTGAAAACTATTTTTTCTCGTTCGATACAAATATCTAAATTACATATTTAGATGTGGGATTCTAAAATTAAAAATTAGATCGAAGAAAACTGTTGGAATTATAGGGAAATCAAAGAATGTATCTGCAAAGTTTGTTTTCTTTGTATAATCCTTTGCTGATTTTTATTTTCTGATTGTCACTTTTAATCATCTTGCCTGTTGAGTCAAGGAAAGACATGCATCTAGGCACATACATATCATTTTAGAAAATGCCCAAATCAGAACTGGTAGTTTTCGAGTCAGATAAAATTTTGAGGTACATTGTACTGTGAGTACTGAGTTCACTAAATGATACCCCTCCTCCCATAGGTTTAGAAAGGAATTTCTAAAAGTTTTATAGTTGTATTTCTTAGTGTACTTTGTACAAGAGGATAAGCAAAAACAAGCTGTACATAGCCAGAATTGTCTTCTAATTACAAGAAAAAAAATGTTAATACAAAATCCTTTTTCTGGTTTCACGCATCTAATAGTACAGTCTGTTATGTTGTTATGTACTTGAATTATAACTCTCTTACAGGAATCGTGGCCTTTAATGCCCGACTTCCAAAAGCTCTGCAGAATATGCCTGCAAATGCCATTGTAGTATTTGGAAAAGTAACATTAAATGCAGGGAATGCCTACGATACACGGACAGGAAAATTTACAGCCCCGAATGATGAAATTTATTCCTTTACATGGACCATTCTTACTGGACCAGGTAACACATTCCAAACACGGCTGATTCAGAATGGCAACGAGGTTTGCTTCAACCATGTATTTGGCAGGAACCAGAACAACTATGAAACAGGGTCGACAACCTGTATAATAAGGATGAAGAAAAACGATCGAGTGTGGATAAATATGCATTTAAAAGGAGATTATGCCTACAAAGACTGGAGCTCTTTTTCTGGTTTTCAACTTTAATTTCAAGTTAAATTTGAATCCTATTGTTTTGTTTGTCTATTTTTCTACTGTGCATCTTTCTGTTGTCAACTTTAACCTAGCCCATAACTATTGCGCTGTCAAGAGTAAAGCTTTAATATTTGACATAAGTGTTCATTATAACAAGACCTTTCCATTGGTACAAAAAGTTTTGATTATGTGACCTGGACCATGACCTTTGACCTACATTTGAAATCCCTGAAACATCTTACAAGTGTATGTCTCGGTCTACGTCCCACTCCAGAACTGTGTTACCATCGGGGGCATAGTGTTTCACAGACAAATCTTGTTCTGTTTTTTAACTTTAATTTTTAAGCTAGCAATTGTCAAAGTTTAATAATAAATTGATTCTAGTTTATACTTAGAACATCTTTAGTTGTGTGAACACACAAAGTTTGAGGCGAAAATTTGAAAAGGACTGATCTTATCAGAATTTTTTGATTAAATATTCAGATTTAATTAATTTTTTACCCATAAAATCTGCTGAAAATTTGCATTTATTTCCATCTCACTATCTTATCTCTATGATTTAATTACCACAAAAATGGCGTCAAAATCTCGGATGTTCATAGCATGTACTGAAAAAGTTACTTATGTGCACATGAGAATACCTGGAAGATGCTGTCAAAGGCTACTTTTGCCTGGCTCACAAGTAGACTACACTTTGATATATAACTCTCGTTATCAGTGTTTAATTTCAATGGTATCGCCATGTTACTTAAACCAGAAGTCTCTGTCGAGACTGAAGCTCTACTGGTTTGTACTTATAGCGAACGAAGAGGAAAGTACTTAAGCAGTTGGGAATTGAAAATTTACACAGGCAAAAAAGGAGAATAATGATCCTTGAATAAGTCTCTTTATGTTCTTAGTGTAGTGTACTTGCAAGTCACATTATATTATAATCAGACTAAAACTGTATTTGAAGTAGCAAATTTGAGAGTAACAGAAATTGCTATTTTTATTAACCAAGGTAATAATGTTCATTGAAGTCAAAAACGGATATAAAGAATTATGTACCTTAGTGTAGCCTACTTGTGTGCCAAGTTATATTGAAATCATACCAAAACTGTAGGAGGAGTAGCATTTTGAAAGAATTTCACAGAAATTTCTATTTTTAGTAACAACGCCAACACCGTTCGTTGAAATCAAAAACCGATATACAGAATTATGTATCTTAGTGTAGTCTACTTGTGTGCCAAGTTATACTGAAGTCAGATCAAAAATGTAGGAGGAGTAGCATTTTGAAAGAATTTCACAGAAATTTCTATTTTTGGTAACAACGCCAACATCGTTCGTCGAAATCAAAAACCGATACACAGAATTATGTATCTTAGTGTTGTCTACTTGTGTGCCAAGTTATATTGAAATCAGACTAAATTTGTAGGAGGAGTAGCATTTTCAAAGAATTTCACAGAAATTTCTATTTTTAGTAACAATGCCAACACCGTTCGTCGAAATCAAAAACCGATACACAGAATTATGTATCTTAGTGTAGTCTACTTGTGTGCCAAGTTATATTGAAGACATGTGCTTGGATTTCGAGCCACAACTCACAAGAAAAGGAAAAATGCTCACAGACTTTTTGTTATTTTACATAATTATAATTATAAAATTTCATCAAAATATTAATGTAATTCAGGCCGGGTCTTTTACCTAAGGGCAACTTTTTTTTACAAATGAATTGAAATTTTAGTTTTAAACATATATACTAGTAAACAGATTTCCGGACAACGTTATGGAGTAAAAAATAAAAAGACAAAAAAGCTTTTTGCTCTCAATGTATAACTAGCTAGAGGTACTGTGATCAAAGAGCTCACTAAATGATACCCCCGCCTCCCATATGAATATATACATGTATGGATATTATGGCAGTGTCCATGGTTTGCTATGGGAAATCCAAAATATGTAACGGATACATGTATCAATCTTTTGGAAGATCTCTTGCCCTATCTGTATTGTTTTACGGGATAACTCGTGGTGTCCCATGGTATTCAGAAGCCACCAAACCTCTCGTCATAGGTAAGAATATAATGTCAGTGTCGATGTTTTGCTATGGGAAACCAAAATATGTGTCGGATCATAAAGTAAATAGGAGGTGCACAATGGCATTATCTAGTAATTTAAAAGATTCTCTGAAAGAGGAGTTGCGGATAAGAGATGGATATTCTAAAGCGTAACAGACAGACGGAGGGATGTACAGACAGACGGACAGATATTCCGATTACTATTGGATTTCAATCAGGGGTATAAATACAGTATATATCCCTCCCTTGGGAGAAGAAGCATGGACTCAACTAAAATGGAGCTTAGGAAAGTCAAAACTATAACGTTATATACCCTTTGCCCTAGTTGTCAATAATAAAAGAATCATGAAAATTCTGGGTTTTTACTAACACTTCGTCCAGGTAGTAGGGAAATTAACAAAACAAAAAAATGTAGTGGTCGTGAGGAGGGGGAGGGTAATCTACATCGATTTACAAAAAAAGATCGAAGGCTTGTTCTCCATTAAAATAAAACTTTTTTTGAAAACAAATATCTAATATAAAATGGCTAAAAACGATTTGAAGTGTAATCGTTACCCTTGATGATATAAGAGATCGGAAGCAAATTTGATAAAGCTTTTCAGATGATAGAATCTATTCTTGTACATCGTCAATAATTACACTGCTGAACATTTTCTTATAATTTACACGTTCTGCAGTTTCTGTAGTAGACTTATACCCCTCGCTTGAAAAGCGCATATAGTAATCGGGTTGTCTGTCTGTCTGTCCGTTACGCTTTGGGCTACCCATCTCTTATCCACAACTCCTCTACATCTCATACCACTGAATAAAATTTGATGAGACTTTACAAAATCTTTATTACATATTGCCATTATGCACCTCCTATTTTACATTTTGACCCGACACAGATTTGAGGTTTCCTATAACAAAACATAGATACCGCCATTATATTCATATGTAAGGCGGGGGTATCATTTAGTGAGCTCATTGCTCACAGTGCATCTAGTTTATTTCAAAATACTAAATATATTAATTTACTAATTTGTTAAAACATAATCACAATTTAACAATAACTGCGTTGTTGGCTTGTACATGTAAAAATCAAAATAACATTCACTAAGTGAAAAAGTACAATAGGAATCAAATTTCATTTTAATTAACTAATGTCATGCTGGTATAGGAGATATAACAAGAGGCCCAGGGGCCATATCGCTCACCTGAGTGTAAGACCTTTACTTGCAAGAATTATGCATGTAGATGTTGAGTATGAATTTCTTTTTATTCATTTTCTGTAATTGGGCTTGATCTGAGCATAAAATTGTTTAGAATGGCTTTCTTTTCAACCAGTGCTTAATTAATGCTTACAGTGTACCTCATTATCAATTTAGTCATAAAGAGGTCAATCTCAGTATTTCTGCGGAATATAGCACTTGTACTGTCAACTCTGAAG
>NW_026926004.1:0-10584 GCF_032062105.1 Saccostrea cuccullata | reverse complement strand
TATAAACATTTAGCTCAACATTCAATTAAACGGAAATAACAGTTATTTCAATGCACATATAAGTTGTCCTCTATGTTGAAGAAAATGACAACGACCTCCCCTCAGCTCCCGGTCTTCACAAGTTAGTGCCCCTAACACCATACTTATGACCACAAGAAAAGATTTTTTATGCATTATCAATTATGTACTTCCGTACATGATACAAGTTTAAATGTCCAAGTAAACGTCAACTGTAGAAGTCAGTGCTTCTCGTAAAAGTCCAGTCAACTGGTGACGTCTTCATAGTGGACTTTTACGAGAAGCGCTGACTTCTACAGTTGACGGTTTACTTGGACATTTAAACTTGTATGATGTACGGAAGTACAGAATTGATATTGCATAAGAAAACCTTTATAGTGGTCATAGGTTTAGTGTTAGGGGCACTTACATGTGATGACCGGGAGTTGAGGATAGGGTGGTTATCGTTTTCTTCATGGACAACTTATATGAGCATTGAAATAACCCGATATTTTCGTTTAATTAAATGTTGAGCTAAATATTTATATCATAAAAGAGCTACCGTACATTAGATCTCGTGTAAAAGTAATCGTCAACTGTAAAAGTCAGCGCTCCTCGTAAAAGTCCAGTAATAAGTTCACAAGAGCAACAAGCAAACAAAAAACAAAACAAAGTAATAATTATCTTGTGTGCCAGATTTATTCTTGTTAAACACCATATTATCTTACTGTATTGTTTTATTTGAGGATTTCTTTATTTATCGATAATTTACTGTAATAGTTATTTTATCATTTTTCATTGGCATATTGTCATTAGTAATAAGTAGAAACATTGAACATAATATATAAACTATTCGTAATTTTACGCTTTTTAAAATTTATTCTGATACAGGAAATTTCTCTCCCGTTTTATCTTAAAAGTAGCCACTTGCCATCTCACAGGTGGATGAATATATCTGACTGGGTAATTTCAGAAAACACAATCATTATAATTTAATAGAAATAATATTCGGCAAATAAATTTATTCGGTATAAATAACCAATATTTGCCCCCCCCCCCCCCCAAATTAAACTTTGATGGAGAAATATTTAATTTTGTTCTTAAAGTAAACAGGGAACTTCAAAACATTGGATATTTTCATAAGCAGTGACGTCTATATGTTAAAAATGACATCACGAAAATGAAGAGTAAATTTAAAATTTCCATTATTTCTACAGAAGAATGTATATATTACGTCGATATTTTGAGTAAAATTCACCGAGCGCAAAGGTCTGACCAGGCTCAAAATTTTCATATAATGTGTAGAATGATAATATGAACGTAGAGCCCAGCTCGTTGCAAAGCAACGAGTAGGTCTTCCGTTGGAGCTATGGACACGAAGTACCGACCTTGTGTCAAGGTCACTGCACTTTCTTTGTGAACAACCTTTCTTCTCAGTATGAGCCTCCAGTGAATTTTAATTACAAAGTTATGCTTAAACATTTTTTTCTCTGCCAGTGACCTAGATTTGCTAGAAAGACCTTTGATCAGGGTCATGACACAACCTCCAATCATAAGTAATCTATGTTTCAAGTAGAGCTCTCCAATGATTTTCATTTAAAATTCACAGCGTGGGAAAGAAAATATTTTTTTTTTCTGTCAGTGACCTTGATCTTAACAGAATTGGCTCTGTGTCAAGACAAACCTTCAATCTGAAACAACTTTTAGTGACTCAAAATTCATAACTCTGACAGGAATTTTACAACTTTTCTGTCATTGGCCCTGAATTTGTTAAAATGGCCTTATTTTAAGTCATCTGAAACCGGCGGACTATAAACAATTTTTATCAAGTATGAACTTAAACAAAAATTGTCCAAATTGAAATGATACTATTTTCGGAGTCAGAATCATAGAAAAATCCTTTTGTCACAAGCAATCTCTGTATCAAGTATTAGCAAACAAATATTCTCGATTACATATAAATGACTGCGACAAAACATTTATTCTTTATGCAGTGATCTTGAATTTGCCGTAATATTGCCTTGATTCATGACACATCCTAGGATCATTATAGCGTGGCCTTCTGGGAAAAACTCTGAGGGACAGATAGACATCTGGACAGTTAAACAGACAATTTAATTCCCAATCCATCCACCCTACCCCCTTAAATACTCAATCACTTTGTGGGGGAAACTCTGGTCATGATTTGAAAAGAAAGTAATCTTTTTTATATCAGGAAGCTTTCATAAGTATAGTTTCTCATTCTTGCCCAGAGGTTCATAAGAATAATATTGTAAAACGAACCCTTCTTATTTTACTAGCCGTTTTCTTCATTATCTTCATTTTATATCATCCAAGGTCACCCTCATAACGCACTGATTAGAGCGTCTGCTCTATAGTCGCAAAGTAAGGAGTTCATCCTTACATCGTGGGTTCGAATCCCACTGTGGGACGTAGAGGCCTGTTCTTCGGATGAAACCGTATAAAACAAGGCCCCGTGTCGCTTAAGGTGCTGGCACGAAAAAGATCCCCTACCCCCGGTCAAAGGCTTTAAGTGCCGATTATAGGATATTTAAAGCTCTCCACTGGCTAGTGCATGATGTCATCTCTATACGAGTGAAATATTCTTGAGAGGGACGTTAATACATATCAATCATATCCCCCCCCCCAAAAAAAAAATGATTAAGAATTTTGCCCATGAAATATTTCGGGAGGGGTGTTGAAAGTTTAGGCTACGTTCAACTATCAGTCCATTGAATAAGAATATTTATTTCAAACATTGGGGAAAGGGGGTGGGGTGCATGGGGGAGTTATGGTGTATACGTAATACATTCGAGATTATTATTATTCCGTTAGACAGAAAGGCCCAAGGAGTTGTGATTTGCTGATCATGATCTAAAACACATTGACAAACCCTAACCACATGGTTTTATACACGTCCTTCAATTAATTTATTCATAATTATTTTCCTTGAAGGAGAAATGCATGGATAAAAGATAAAAGAAAATTCCTGATGTACAATAGCATCCATGCATGGACTTTTAGTACTTACATATTGTGCTTGAAGTTGAATAAAATCAACAAATGAATTTAATTTAAATAAGAAAGGGGGCTTATGTTTCATAAAATAAATTAGACAATAATTGATACAGGGAGACTCTCTGTACATGAATGTATTTGAACAAAATGCCTCTCTCTTGCCTTCTTTCGTACATTAATTTTTTTAAACCAGGAAAAGTAATGTGTGTTAGATATAAGTTCATAATTTTTAAAGAAAATACTGAGTTATATACGATAAACGATACAAATGGTTTGACTATGGTGCCGGATATTATTTTAGGTCACCTGAGTAAACTCAGGTGACCTATTGCTATCCGTTTTCGTCCGTCGTCGTGCGTCGTGCGTCGTCCGTTAACATTTGAACATTTTCAGCTTCTTCTCTGCAACCACTGAACCAATTTCAACCAAATTTGGCACAAAGCATCTATGGGTGAAGGGGAACAAAAATTTTGAATTTCATGATCCCTGCCCCCCTGGGGCCTGAGGGGTGGGGCCAAAACCACTCAAATTAATGCAATCTTTAAAAATCTTCTACTTTACTCCTGGACATCAAGCAGTCAAACTGTTTGCATGATTGTAATCAGCAATGAGTCCTCTAACAAAATTGTGAAATTCATAGCCCTGGGGTCAGGGGTTCTAGTGCTAGGGCGGGGCTAAATAAGTAGGTAGTGAAAATGCATTATTTCTTTGAAAATCTTCTTTTCTGCTCCTGGGTATTAAATAACCCAACTAAGTACATAGTTATGATGAGCAAGAGTGCCTCTACCAAAATTGTGAATTTTATGGCCCCAGGGTCAGGGGTTCTGGTGTTAGGGCGGGGCTCTATTGATTATATAGTGAAAATACATGAATTCTTTGAAAATCTTCTTCTCTGCTCCTGGGTATTAAATAAACTAAGTACATAGTTATGATGAGCAAGAGTGCCTCTACCAAAATTGTGAATTTTATGGCCCCAGGGGCAGGGGTTTTGGTGTTAGGACGGGGCTCTATTGATTATAGAGTGAAAATACATTAAATCTTTGAAAATCTTCTTCTCTGCTCCTGGGTATTAAATAAACTAACTAAGTACATAGTTATAATGAACAAGAGTGCCTCTACCAAAATTGTGAATTTTATGGCCCCAGGGTCAGGGGTTCTTGTTTTAGGGTGGGGCTCTAATGATTATATAGTGAAATGTATAAATTCTTTGAACATCTTATCCTTTGCTCCTGGTTAATATACTAATGATCTAATTACATATTATAGGCCAGGATTTATTTTATTTTCAGTTTTACAAACCCTCCACTCAAGGTTTTGAATTTTCAGAAAAAAATAAAAACAATTTTTTTCTTTCCGATGTCAAATTTGAGTCGGGATCGAGATTTCAAGTTTACAAACTCGCACTTCCGGTTTTAAGATGAAACGGCGGGTAAATAAAGCTAATCTGAGAAGAAGCTTGGTTTGGTGTAAAATTCATCGATACTAGTGCCATTCAAAACGTTTCACCCGTTCAAAGGACAAATAAAATGCTGACGACTTTGTTGCACAATGACATGCTGGTGAGATAATTATGTATTCGTTTCAAAAGTATCTGTCTGTAAATTCTTTTCCTCCCCCAAGGTTTTAAACTGCCCATGGTATCTTTTGCATATTGCCAGCGACATTGTTTAGGTCTCTGTTATAGCTTACAGTCTAAGCATTATTCTTCAGAAAAGGGTTGCTTATGCATCAGATGTAATGAATAAAACTATGGGAGAAGTTAAGTCCATTTGAGGAAGAATTTTAGGCATCAAGTAAATTTTAGAACAATGTCTACACATCAGGGATTTTTTTACCCATTGATTCCAGTGGCCGGGGCCGTCAAGATTGGGAAAAATGGCGATATTTGGTTGAAATTGGGAAAAATATCATCATACAAATAAAAAGAAAAAACAAGCAAAATCAACTATTTGATTTTTTTCTTATCTTTTATTGTATGAAACTGGCTCCAATAAGCTTCACTGATATGGAATAATTAAGGCTGCTGAAGATTCTGTTTAAAAATGGCAAAGCCGCCGAGTATGATAAAATTGTAAATGAACATATTTATACGTTGTCATCTTTTTTTTAACCTTTCTTTAAAAATTTCGATAAAAATAAAATTTGATAGTACCGGTAGGTTTGTTCCTGATGAGTGATTTTTCAGTATTGATTGACCAGTCTATAAGAATAAGACTCAAGAGCGATTCAACCCCGCTGAAAATTACGGTCCGAGGCAAACTCGAGAGATTGCCATGATGCACATTAATTTATTGAAGAACGATCCCGATTTAATTTTCAAACATTGATCCCGCTTTAAAAACGTCCGTAGTATTCCGAATTACTTCAAGGATGGCTGATACTTCGCACATATGAAACAAAACACGTTTTTCATTATTTTATTTTGATAATTTACAACTTAAAACTTTTTTTCATATTGGGAATTTTTGGGTGTAATTTTGGGAAAAACATGCACTTTTCAGCATTGGGAATGGGGCCGAATTACGGCCCCAGAGAGACCCTAAAAAAATCCCTGCACATTCACCTAACACAGATTAAAAAAATGAAGACATATTGAAAGACTTTTAAAGAATTGATTTATTAAAATATATATTTTGACCAACATCACAAAATTTATATAACTTGCCCAAACTGGCAGATGACGAAATAAGCAATTAAATGTTCTACTTTCCTATTTGTAAGCATTATGTGTCCAGTGGTAAGGAGCCTATTAGAATAGCATAAAAAAGAATGTACAAATGTTCATAATTGATTTATCAAAAAAAAAAAATTAATTTCCTTCTCCTTCAGGACTTTTTTATTCTCATGTTCATAACTAAACCTAAACCAAAAAAATGCTGGCCTTATAATGAAGAAAGGGGCCTCTTTCAAAATAGATAATTTCAGGGCCGCTGGGTCAGGGGTACCAGTGGGGTACTTTGACTAAAAATAGATTAATGCTTTGAAATCTTCCCTTTGATAAGCAATGGTGCCTCTTCAATATTTGTGAATTTCATGGCTTTTGGATTAAAACACGAACCAAATACAATCGCTGGAAACTTGTTACATGATACTCAGGTGACCTATAAGGCCCGTGGGCCTCTTGTAATAGTTTAAATTAGGTTGTAAAGGTATACATGATAAGTTTTTGATATTCAGTAGCTGCAGATTGTTATATAAGTTCTTAAATTTTCGATTCTGGCCATAGGGTGCGAGTTTATTACTACTTACATGTACATTGTATAACTAGGTACCGATATTTAATCACGGAACAAAATTACAATGTTAGCACACTACGGGTATAATAATCATTTACGGGATTTGAATAAATTATTTTACAAATTAAGTTCATTGTTTTAAAATCTTGACTTATTTTTTCAACTTTACTAGTATCGAACCTGTAATATAAGTATGCATTGTGCAGCACAGAAACCACTTATGAAGTTTACACGTGCCGGAGTTAACTATCGATGATTAATCCATTTTATTGACTATAATTCTATCCTTATGATTTGGAAGATTCTCTTTAAAAGTTTAAAATTGGTATATGCATGGTAAAAATCTGTGATGGAAAAAAATGTGTTTGGGAAAATTTGTGTTGAAAACGGATTTATTTGTGTGTGAAAAGGGCAAAGCTTATGTATTTAAATCAATATTGGTTGAAGTAAAGTAACCACAGATCGCTATAGTCCTTACGCAATGAATCGTCAAAATAAAAAGTAAAATTACACATGGAGCTAACGAACATTTAAAAACTGAAGACTGATTAATATTATTAATGTACTGAGTACATGTTAGGTAAATGCCCCAGGGTTTTGTGCTGATGTCAAACTTAGACAATTTAAGATTCTTTTAAAGATTCGATTTACTTAAAGAAAATTTATATTTTCCCGTAAGTTTGTAAATAAGACACGTCTACCACCCGGCGAAATTAATGTCAACAAGCGATGGAAAGAATGGTTGGTCGCGTAATTGTAAACAAACACAAAACCTAGATAGCTGTTTTAGTTAAAATATGTATCACGTTCAAATTTAAAACAAAGTTGAGCCAACATATAAATCTCAAATATTCGACAATAAGAATTTTCCATTAATTGTCGTGTTGTAGAGAGGTTTTAATATATCAATTATTTTGCCTACGACTGCAGGGACAATGGTTCACTGCGGAGTGTCGCTTTAGATTTCCCGGCCGCGTGTAATCGACGGATAGATAACGTAATGGTAAACATGCTTAGAATCTGTGTTCCAGGTGAATGTGAAAATCGAGCAGTAAATAATGGTGTATTATTTGACTCTTTAAAAAGTTTCTATGAGATCTGGGTGTATATTGTTTTCATTGAAATTGTTTGTGTTCATTTTAAACAAAGAAAAGATACTCGTACTTCTATCACTCTCTCTCTCTCTCTCTCTCTCTCTCTCTTGGAAAGATCTATATTAATAAAAACGAAAAGTTGCCATCGAATACTCTGTCCGGGAACCAAAAAACACGTTTAAAACCTAATCAAAAACAAAAAAAAAAAAAAAAAGATCAGCGTTGTAAAATATTTATTACTTATGGCATGGTTATTTCAATTATACGCATAAAAAGTTCTTCTTCAAAAGCAATAATATTTTTATAGGATAGAAATGA
The DNA here is from genome assembly GCF_032062105.1 of Saccostrea cuccullata. NCBI lineage: Eukaryota > Metazoa > Mollusca > Bivalvia > Ostreida > Ostreidae > Saccostrea > Saccostrea cuccullata. The sequence continues at coordinate 2,921 of NW_026926004.1, read as the reverse complement.
TATAAAGGAGCAATTTATAATCGACAACCATATCAAAATATTTACCGTTTTTGAGTTATAAAGCAAAAACTTTCAAGGCCCCAAGCTCCCTAATTTTCGGGGCCAGCCCACTTTTCATTGATATCAAATGAAAGCTCTTGCAATTATGCACAACTTTTATTCAATATTTTTTAACGAAATATTTTTAGTTTTCAAGATAAAAGGTAAAATATGTGTAATTTTTCGCTCTTTTATGCGTTCTAATTTTTGACTCCTATATAGAGCCATTTTGAATAAAGAAATCGAAAAACAAAAACTGGCATGCACAACTTCTGTTATCTAAAATCAGTAGAATTTCTGCTCCAGCTTTTGTGGCCTCTGAGCCTTTATCTGGAAATGAAAGCTTATAAATTTTCATTTAAAGGGAAATAACTCAAAAGCGGGAGTACATTTTTGTAATATTAGACGGCATTCTGATAGAGTGTATCGATGTGTATAATGTCTGAAAATTTGAGCAAAATCCGTTCAGAAATGAGTGAAATATGAGGCCTCAAAGTTGACGTCTAGGAAAAGGAAAAAAAAAAGAATAATAAGAATAATCTTAATCATCAGAATCAGTAGAAGGTCTTCCGTTGGAAACGGAAGACCTTAATGAAATTAAATATTGTTCCTGAGCAAACTTACACTCTATAACTTTAAATGCTAAAATTGTTGAAGTTTTGTCCATTTTGTCCTCTTTCTAAAAATGATATAAAATCGAGTTTGTGACGTCATATTTACACAAAATATCAATAAACTACTTTGAAACTAATATGCCCTATTAGTTGATATTTCTCAGACAATCTAAAGAATTCAGCACATTTCAAGAATTTTTTCAAAATTTGACTTTTGTGGGGGCAAAGATATGCAATATACCATATATATATATATATATATATATATATATATATATATATATATATATATATATATATATATATATATATATATATATATATATTTATCTGCATTTATCTCATCAGTTGCAAAGTTTGCTCCAAACAGTATATTGGTGAAACAGGAGATCTCCGCAGGAGAGTCGATAACCATCGTTCGACCATTAGGACCAAAAACTCAATGAACCCGTTGGGGAACATTTCAACCTTGAGGGTCACAAATGGGAGGACATGACAGTAGTGGTGATTGACCATAACCCAAGATGGACAGATGCTCAGAGAAAAAGCAAAGAAAAGTTCTGGATGCACAGATTGAAGTCATTCCGCCCCAATGGCATTAACAAACTGAATGACTTCACCAGAATGAACGTAAACTAGACCCAATTTCTGATGATACTAAACAAGATTATTCTCTCAATTTAGTGTTAACTCTACAGTTAATTTGCGTCACCAACTCTCGGACAACCCACAAAAATATCTATAATGTTTACGCTTTTGTTAAAAAAATTTTTCCCGGTAATAAATCCTTAAATTTATAATGGATCATAATTCATATGTTTAAATATCCCTGCTATATTATTTTTCTTTGATTATTCTTTATTAAGTAAAGTTATGCATTTTGAGAGAATGAAACAGGGTACGATTTACTATTGTTGTAATTAATTAGCATAATTAATTCGTTCAATTATCACAAAACTATTTATTGTTTACGCTTTTGTTAAAAATTTTTTTTCCCGGTAATAAATCCTTAAATATTTCAAAATTTATAATGGATCATAATTCATATGTTTAAATATCCCTGCTATGTTATTTTTCTTTGATTATTCTTTATTAAGTAAAGTTACGCCATTTCGAGATAATGAAATAATGTACGATTTACTGATTATCGTAATTAATTAGCATAATTAATTCGTTCAATTATGTAAATCGCACTTCACCCAGTATACCCGATAGACCAGACGCATTTCACAGCGGTCCGGATCTCTTTCTTTATTAGTGTTCTTAATATTTCCAATTCAACATGTAATTATGTAAATATCTAGTGTTTAGTAGTTTAGTAGTAGTGCTAGTTCTTTTTGTTTCTCTTTTCCTTTGTTTTTATGACTTTTTAACTTTTTTCTTTGTCCTGAGGAAGGGACTGGGCGTCCCCAATATTTGACAATTTTTATTGTTCGTGTCGTTGGTCATTTTAGTGCTTTATATATATATATATATATATATATATATATATATATATATATATATATATATATATATATATATATATATATATATATATATAGTTATTTAAAACGGGGCAAAAGTGTTACCAGTATGAAACAGCGAAAATAATATGAGTAAAAATAACACTTTTTACAGTAATTATAATAAACTAGAGCCAGCTCGTTGCAAAGCAACGAATAGGTCTTCCGTTGGAGCTACGGAAAGGAAGACGTAACCTTGAGTCTAGGTCAAACCATTCTAAATAAGCAACCTAAAGGCTTGTTAAGGAAGCAACTTACAATGTTTCGCCAGGAAAAAGACTATAAAGGAATGTTATGTGCATGACCTTGAACTTTCTAAATGACCTTGCGACAAGCAATGACAAACTCTGTTATAAAAATACATAATCTGTGTATTACCGACTGGAAAAGTTCCCGTGTTTTTTTTTTTTTTTGATATTCCTTTAGTCCATATATCCACCCAAAACATCTTATCTTAAGTGACCTTGAACTTGAGTCAAGGTCATGCCCCACCCTGCATTATATGAGCAATGTTTACTGGTACAAGTACGATTGAGAATTTAAAGTTTCTCTGTCAGTAACTGTGACTTGTCCAAAAGACTGGATATGTTCAGTCAAATTTTTTTCTGGACATATATCAATGAAAGAATTTATTAGGTTCAAAACTATGATTTACACAATGATTTAACTAGAAATATATCTATAGGACATGAATGCCCCGCCCAGTGAATTTAAAAAATGTAACATTAAATTTGTATAAGTGTGTGAGTTTGTTGAGAAAACT
>NW_026926003.1:0-103525 GCF_032062105.1 Saccostrea cuccullata | reverse complement strand
TTTTTGGCGAAAATTGAGAGTAGAGCAGGTTTAGAAGCAAGACCAAATCTCTCTTTCTTTCTTTTTCAAATTATCATGACAATATTTTTGTAACCGATTCATCGAATGTTTTAATATTATAAACATTTTGGTAAACATACTTTCTACTTGGAAAATTTGATTATTTGTGAAAAATAATGGAAACGTCCTTGTCTGATTCCGCTTACGTCATTAGTATTGTGACATCACGTTTCGTAGTAGACTGTCGTTGTGTTGTGGTTACGATTCATTCCAACGGCTTTAGTCGCAGACATCAGACGTATTTGTTTACTCTCCCGAATTTTTGCAAAGTTTACTACATTTAGCAGATACATGGCAACGATGATGAACGAAAACAAAGATAAGAGGGTAAAGCCTCATATTGTGTGTTTAATTTAGTAAAAAGATAAGTTTGATATTGATTTCTTTGTTTAATATTATGTTAGAGAACTATGAGGGGTAATGCATGGTTCTATGCTGACATATTGTTACCCTCCTTTCTTACACACGCCCGTTTTCCTGATATCACTGCCAAAGAAAATATATCTACATGTAATTTTTATTCTCGGGGAAGAAAGGTTGTCGAGAAAAACTTAAGATCAGCGACTGAACGTTTTGTTGAACATTATAAGTGAAAAGATCCAGTTTCTCTATATCTATTCCGGACAAATGGTGTAGATTTTCTAGTAAAAAATCTTTTAATTTATGATATAGAAGGTTAAATATAGATATTTCTTTCCTTAAAAAGCTGTTTTCAGATCATAGAAGGAAGGGAGTTAGCCGCGTAATTAGAATATATACAGGGAATGAAATATTTTCCTAGCTCTACATTATTTCATGTCGTCATTGGCAACGTAAGCATTTCCTGCTTCCGGGAGGGGGGGGGGGGTTACAAAAAATTAAAAAGTTATTAAAAGGAGAGGGGGTTAACAAATTTTGCGGTACGAGGGGGATCGTAGTTCATAGGAATTTACATTTTTAAACCTACCATTCAATGATTAAAAAAATCCCCATAGGTATAATGTTTTTTATAGTATGGTGATTATTTAATGAAGAGAAATGTTTTTTGAAAAGGTGCCTTGAGGAGGGGGGTGTATTCTAATAATTAATAAGATGTTTCATATAATTATTTAACAGCAAAGTATCGACCCATTATAGTTTGAGAAAAGTTTTATTAATATTTCGTGAAAGTATTTATACTGTATTCGCATAACCTGTGGCCTTTTATATTTCAGAAGTTTGTTGATCCAGACGAGACAACCCTCAGAACCAGAGCAGCGCCATCTTTGGGGTCTCACAAGGTACAACATATTATTACATGTTACTTACCTTTACAAAAACGGATTGAATCATTTGGGGGGTGGGGATGGGTGTTCCAGTGCATTAAATTATAGTCTTGGAGTTGACACGTGTGTTTTAGCTCACAAAAGAATCTGACAATGGAATAGAAATGCATGTATGATTCTCCAAAGTAAAAAAAAAATGGCCATAGAAAAATAAAAAAAGAGAATGAAATAGGAATAATGAAATCCCAACAAATTAATCAAACAAATCAAATACAATCTGAACATTAAATTATAATATATTTTGCAACAATTTTACTGAATATGTTATAGGGCTTTACAGCACAGTGCAATGAGTGCACACAATTCAGTATTGCTGAACAAAAAAAGGAACCCTTTCTACGTAGATACATTGAGTTCAAGAGTATGCCGAATTACATGTATAACGAACGACCTCAAATGAATAGAAAAAATTAAAAATACTTTTTTGGCGAAAATTGAGAGTAGAGCAGGTTTAGAAGCAAGACCAAATCTCTCTTTCTTTCTTTTTCAAATTATCATGACAATATTTTTGTAACCGATTCATCGAATGTTTTAATATTATAAACATTTTGGTAAACATACTTTCTACTTGGAAAATTTGATTATTTGTGAAAAATAATGGAAACGTCCTTGTCTGATTCCGCTTACGTCATTAGTATTGTGACATCACGTTTCGTAGTAGACTGTCGTTGTGTTGTGGTTACGATTCATTCCAACGGCTTTAGTCGCAGACATCAGACGTATTTGTTTACTCTCCCGAATTTTTGCAAAGTTTACTACATTTAGCAGATACATGGCAACGATGATGAACGAAAACAAAGATAAGAGGGTAAAGCCTCATATTGTGTGTTTAATTTAGTAAAAAGATAAGTTTGATATTGATTTCTTTGTTTAATATTATGTTAGAGAACTATGAGGGGTAATGCATGGTTCTATGCTGACATATTGTTACCCTCCTTTCTTACACACGCCCATTTTCCTGATATCACTGCCAAAGAAAATATACTTACATGTAATTTTTATTCTCGGGGAAGAAAGGTTGTCGAGAAAAACTTAAGATCAGCGACTGAACGTTTTGTTGAACATTATAAGTGAAAAGATCCAGTTTCTCTATATCTATTCCGGACAAATGGTGTAGATTTTCTAGTAAAAAATCTTTTAATTTATGATATAGAAGGTTAAATATAGATATTTCTTTCCTTAAAAAGCTGTTTTCAGATCATAGAAGGAAGGGAGTTAGCCGCGTAATTAGAATATATACAGGGAATGAAATATTTTCCTAGCTCTACATTATTTCATGTCGTCATTGGCAACGTAAGCCTTTCCTGCTTCCGGGAGGGGGGGGGGTTACAAAAAATTAACAAGTTATTAAAAGGAGAGGGGGTTAACAAATTTTGCGGTACGAGGGGGATCGTAGTTCATAGGAATTTACATTTTTAAACCTACCATTCAATGATTAAAAAAATCCCCATACCATTATAGGTATAATGTTTTTTATAGTATGGTGATTATTTAATGAAGAGAAATGTTTTTTGAAAAGGTGCCTTGAGGAGAGGGGTGTATTCTAATAATTAATAAGATGTTTCATATAATTATTTAACAGCAAAGTATCGACCCATTATAGTTTGAGAAAAAGTTTTATTAATATTTCTTGAAAATATTCATATTGTATATTTGTATTCGCATAACCTGTGGCCTTTTATATTTCAGAAGTTTGTTGATCCAGACGAGACAACCCTCAGAGCCAGGGCATCGCCATCTTTGGCGTCTCACAAGGTACAACATATTATTACATGTTACTTACCTTTACAAAAACGGATTGAATAATTTCTTCTTTTTTCCAGTGCATAATAATTTTTTATAGTCTTGAAGTTGACACGTAACAAAAGAATCTGATAAGGGAATAGAAATATGACATCCCCCCCCCCCATTTTTTTTTGTTTTTTTTGTAAAACTCAAGCGAGGCCATCTTTACAAAATTTTCTGCTTGACATCTCCCGACTGATTGACTGAAACTGCCCGACTCATGGACTTTTTATTTACATTCCAGGACACTTTTTTCCCGTTAACAAATGCTAGTATGTTGAAATTTTTTTGGAGAAAGATTTTCATACATACCTCTCGACCCAATAGTTTTACCCAGAGTGGGGAGACGGCAAGTAAACAGTTTTGATAAAGATGGCCTGAGCTTAATTCATTGTCGGTCCGTTATCTAGTTGTTCTTATTGTTTCGTCCTAGTTTGTCAAAGTTCTCTCTCGAAAAGGCCATATTATTTATATTCTTAAAAAAGATTATTTAATCTTTTAAATTGGGGAGAAAGGGGGGGGGGGTCAAGTTAAAGAAAAAATAGAACTTATTACAGAAAAACGTCAAAAATTACTTGGCCATAAAATTAAAATATGAAAAAAAAAATAAATTAATCAAACATAAAACAAAACGGACTCTGTCTCTGAATATTAATTTATCTACCGGTATTTTGCGAAAATGTACTGAATGTGCTTATATTTAATGCTGAACAGAAAGTAGATTTATTAAGTTCAAAGGCATGCCGACTTATATCGAAAGATCTCAAATGAACAGAAAAAATAAATACTTTTTGGTGAAGTTTGAGAGTAGAGCAGGTTAAAAGCAAAACCAAATCTATTTTTTTTTTTTAATTTTCAAATACTCATGATAAAATTTTTATAACCGATTCATTGTATAGATTGATATTAAAACATTTTTGCAAACCTAATTTCTTCATGAAAAATGTGGTTATTATGAAAAATAACGGGAAAGTCCAAACGTAGTGGCTGATTTTGCTTACGTCATTAGCATTGTGACATCACGTTTCGCAGTAGACTGTCGTTATGTTGTGGTTACGATTCATTCCAACGGCTTTAGTCGAAGACATTGGACGCATATTTTTACTGTCTCGATTTTTTGCAAATTTTACTGCATTTAGCAGAGAAATGGCGACGATGATGCACGGCAACAAAGATAAGAGGGTAAAGCCTCATATTGTGTGTTTTATTTAGTAAAAAATAAGTTTGGTTTTGATTTCTTTGTTCAATTTTACTATAGAACACTACGAGGGGTAACGGATTTTTCTATGCTGACATATTGTTACCCCCTTTCTTACACACGTCCATTTTCCTGGTATCATTGCCAAAGAAAATATATCTACATGTAATTTTTATTATCGGGGGAGGGAGGATGTCGAGGAAAACATAAGATCAGCGATCGAACGTTTTGCTGAACATTATAGGTCCAAAGATCCAGTTTCTCTATATCTATTCCGGACATATGATGTATATTTCCTTTGATAAAAATCTGATAATTTATATATAAAGGGTTTATATAGACGATTCTTTCGTTAAAAAAGTTGTTTTCAAATCATAGAATGTAATAAGAATATACAGGGAATGAAATCTTGTCCTAGCTCTACATTATTTCATGTCACCATTGGCAACGTTAGCCTTTCCTGGATGGGGGGGTGGGGGGTGGGGGGGGGGGGGGTTGCAGAGTTACAAAAAAGAAGGATAAGGGAATTAATAAAAAAAAATCAAGGTACAGGGTCATAGAAACTTGGCATTTTAAACCTTTCTTTCAATAATAAATTTATATATTTTTTTCTCATGATATGGGAATTAATTTAATCAATGAAGAGAAAGGATTAAAACGTGTTGCGGGCGGGCGTATTCTAGTACTTGTGAAAAATGATGCACATGGAAGAGAAATGCATTTAACCCACTGTAAATTGGCAATAAGCGGGGGTTGCAAATTAACGGGTGCATTAACACAGGGTGAAGTTTAGGAGAATTCCTGGCAATGAGCGGGTGTGGCAATATAACGGAGGGCATTATACCCAGGTAGCACTGTAAGATTTTGAAAGTATTTGTACTGAAAGTGATATATTTTAATGGATATTTTGTTTGTGTTGGGATGAAGGGGTTGGGATACATTATATTCGTATAACTACCAGTCTACTAGTTGGTATAAAGTATTAAGCGTACACATTTTCTATACTTCAGACTGTGGATGGTCCAGACGGGAACTCACAGGGAACCAGAAAGCCTCCGCTCTGCACCCCTGATGAGGTACTGTTAATAACTTTTTATTTGCAAGATCATTATTTTCGCTAGATAATATGCTTGCAAAAATATTATTCTCGCGTATATTAATATTCTTAAAGATTAGTTATGTACATCAGTGAGCAGCATTCGTGAAAATTTTGTCTCGCAAAAATAAGGTGTCGCAAAAGTCTTGTACAGAATGCTCTAGCTCATATTAATCAAAACTGCAGAGCATTTACTGTTTCCTGTTTAGAAAAATCTTAATTTCGCTTTTATGAATATAAAAATTTGCAGAATTATCATGAATATTTGTTATTATTTATTGACTGGAATTAAGACATATGTAATAGTTCTTAATGTTCTCTTTATTTCGTAGGCTGTACCCGTAAAGAGAAAGCGGTCCTGGCGATACAACCGTGTCTGGACAAAGGACCAGAAGTGGACACGAGAGGTAAACATCATATTTATATCCTGTTGATGGAGATTTTCAACATTCAAAATAACTAAGATAATAATTACGAAATTAAAACGATTTGATGATCAAAACATGTTCAGAATAGCTTGATAAACACGTATTGAGAGATATATATATATAATTAGCTGATATGGAAAAATAAAACCAATCTTTGCTGTCTTTCAGGGACTCGCCACCAGCGTACAACAGAGGGTGCCACCCCCCTCTACAAAGGACCAACCCAAACAGGTATGTCGAATTATAATAATTTTAAAATAATTAGAGTATAGGCAGCATCTTAACACTCAACATAAACCAAATATTACCGGTATTATATAGTATTTGCGGCAACTTATATTATCAATGGTGTTAAATAGTGATTTTTTTTTAAATACAAGTATGCTATTTTTTTTTGTTTAATTTCAGACCGGTGATGAATCAGGCAAGGCCTCGCCAGAGACCCCCAGGGGCTCACCATCCCGGGAAACTGACGAGGTGCGGCACCCGAGTATTATTTATTGACTTTATGTAATTAATGATACTACATGTATAATAGTAATGGTGTTTACAGTAAATATGTCTCCTCTGTTTTGTAGGTCGTACCCAAACGGAGGAGGATAACCTGGAGGTACAACAGAGTCTGGCGGAGGGACCAGAAGTGGACAAGAGAGGTGAATGTTCAGCATCAGTTACAAGTATTTGAAAGGGGGCAATTGAAAAAAAGATAACTTAATTTTAAAAAAATTGTAATACTGTATTATAAACTACATATCAAACTGAAATAAACATTGTATTTTAGGAGCAGACCCAGCAGCAGAAGACACCACCCAACACCCCAGTGACCAGTGACGGACCCACCAAGGCGCCACCTGTCCCAGAACCCAAACAGGTGAATAATCATTCTTAATCTAAGTGCTCCAGTTTCTTCTTATATTTCTGAACATTTCTTCACAATGTAATTTTGGACATGATAAATTGTTGATACATTTTTATGGAGGTTTAATTGTATATAGATAAAACACTTTTTCCCTCAAGGATTATGACATTATGAACTACATGAATACTAGTATATCAAACTGAAACATTTTATTTTAGAAGCAGACCAAGCAGCAGAAGACACCACCCACCACCCAGGTGACCAGTGACGGACCCACCAAGGTGCCACCTGTCCCAGAACCCAAACAGGTAAATAACCATGCTTAATCCCCAGTTACTTCTTGACTATTATTAATCATTTAACATGTTTATCATAAGATTCCTATCGATTTGTTGAAATTTTTTATGAATCTGTTTAAGTTTTGGAACGCGTATTTCATTGACAGCACATACATAGTAACATATAGACTTCAATATCACATTTATTACATTATCGTCATAATTATTCATCACAGTCAGCAGAATATGTATTCCTTTATCATGTAGAATGCTTATTACTCCAGCAACATTATTAATTCAGATATATATATACTTGAACTACACTTGATACCCGGGTACTTGATTTTTAACCTATACCTAGATAGTTCCAGTTAAGAAATGATTCAATTGAAGATGACTTGTTTTACAGCCTGAGCCACCACAGTTCCTGAGGACCTACTGGAGAACCAACCGGGTGTGGAGACGGGACATGGTGTGGACCAGAAAGGTAAACAAAGTACAATTGTCCTCTGTCATATTGGTAACAGTCTATCAAGCTAGCTATACAGTCCTGTAAAGGTAGCAGTGTTGTACCCATATTTCTCTGTAACACGTGGTCATTTGCAATGCATTGCTGATCAAACTATCAGTGTCATCGGAGGACTTTCCAAGCGGCAGGTTTCAGTCTGTTTTACTCGAGCTGTTTGAAATTTCGAAACTCAGGACATGGAAAACAGACTGTGTGTTTTGACTGGTTGAGGTAAAATCGCAGAGGAGATCTGAGAGGGCTTGTTCAGGTACCACATTACACAAGGTCCAGTCTACGACCCTTGAAGAACTAATTGTGGACAGGAGGAACCATCATATTAGCTTAATTGGTATCATGGAACCCAAGAGGTGGTCAACTGTGGAGTGATTCTAGGACTAGGTTGAGGCGTACCATGAACTGTACTAATGTGTATTTGGCATAAAATCAAATACACTTTGTGAAAAATCAGGAGAATTTAATTTGTCCGATTTTAGTAAGACGATAGATTACATGATGTAGATTATACTAATTGCATACTTCTTTTTATTGGTATTTGATTTCCACAAATAGTGTAAAATGCCATAGTCACAGAAATTCAATTTCTTTGAATTATTTGACCTATTGCTATCTGTTTTCGTCCGTCGTCGTGCGTCGTGTGTTGTGTGTTGTGTGTCGTGCGTTGTGTGTTAAAACATTTTCAGCTTCTTCTCTGCAACCAATGAACCAATTTCAACCAAATTTGGCACAAAGCATCTATGGGTAAAGGGGAACAAAAAATGTGAATTTCATGATCCCTGCCCCCCTGGGGCCTGAGGGGTGGGGCCAAAACCACTAAAATTAATGCAATCTTTAAAAATCTTCTTCTTTACTCCTGGACATCAAGCAGTCATACTGTTTGCATGATTGTAATCAGCATTGAGTCCTCTACCAAAATTTTGAAATTCATGGCCCTGGGGTCAGGGGTTCTAGTGCTAGGCCGGGGCTAAATAAGTATATAGTGAAAATGCATTATTTCCTTGAGAATCTTCTTCTCTGCTCCTGGGTATTAAATAAACCAACTGAGTACATAGTTATGATGAGAGTGAGTGCCTCTACCAAAATTGTGAATTTTATGGTCCCAGGGTCAGTGGTTCTGGTGTTAGGGTCGGGCTCTATTGATTATATATATAGTGAAAATACATGAATTCTTTGAAAATCTTCTTCTCTGCTCCTAGGTATTAAATAAACTAACTAAGTGCATAGTTATGATGAGCAAGAGTGCCTCTATCAAAATTGTGAATTTTATGGCCCCAGGGTCAAGGGTTCTGGTGTTGGGGGGGGGCTCTAGTAAAAATACATGAATTCTTTGAAAATCTTCTTCTCTGCTCCTAGGTATTAAATAAACTAACTAAGTGCATAGTTCTGATGAACAAGAGTGCCTCAACCAAAATTATGAATTTTATGGCCCCAGGGTCAAGGGTTCTGGTGTTGAGGGGGGGGGGGGCTCTATTGATTATATAGTGAAAATACATGAATTCTTTAAAAATCTTCTTCTCTGCTCCTAGGTATTAAATAAATAACTAAGTGCATAGTTATGATGAGCAAGAGTGCCTCAACCAAAATTGTGAATTTTATGGCCCTAGAGTCAAGGGTTCTGGTGTTGGGGGGGGGGGGGCTCTATTGATTTTATAGTGAAGATACATGAATTCTTTGAAAATCTTCTTCTCTGATCCTGGGTATTAAATAAACTAACTTAGTGCATAGTTATGATGAGCAAGAGTGCCTCAAACAAAATTGTGAATTTTATGGTCCCAGGGTCAGGGGTTCTGGTGTTAGGGCGGGGTTGTATAAATTATATAGTAAAAATACATGAATTCTTTGAAAATCTTCTTCTCTGCTCCTATGTATTAAATAAATTAACTAAGTGCATAGTTATGATGAGCAAGAGTGCCTCAAACAAAATTTTGAATTTTATGGTCCCAGGGTCAGGGGTTCTGGTGTTAGGGCGGGGTTGTGTAGATTATATAGTAAAAATACATGAATTCTTTGAAAATCTTCTTCTCTGCTCCTAGGAATTAAATAAACTAACTAAGTACACAGTTATGATGAGCAAGAATGCCTCTTCTAAAATTTTCAATTTTGTGTCCCCAGGATCAGGGGTTCTGGTGTTAGGGCGGGGCTCTATTGATTATATAGTGAAAATGCATTAAATCTTTGAAAATTTTCTTCTCTGTCTCTGGGTATGAAGCAGATGAACTACCTATATAGTTATGATGAGCAAGGGCTTTAATCTTGCAGAATTGTGAATTTCAAGGCCCCAGGGTCAGGGTTTGGGGGGGAGGGGCTATACTTATATACTGAAAATGAATTGATTGTTTGAAATCTGCTCCTTTGTATTTATAAAACATTTATTTATTTTTTGATAGGCAATTTTAAGGGTGCCTTTTTAAAATTTGTGCAATGTGTGGACATAGGGTCAGGGGTTTTTGTCACAGTGTTAGGAGCACTACTGTTTATTGCTGAATATTACTGATTAGTTGGAATGCATTTTTGTTCCCTTACCCTGCGTATGGGTATTCAGTAACCAAGCTAAGCATCTGCTAAGTGTAAAGTTATGATGATCAATGGTGCCTCTTTCAAAATAATGAATGCCATATAGCATCTGGCTTAAAACATGAATCAAATTCAATAACTGGAAAGTTGTTGCATAATGCTCAGGTGACCTATAAGGCCTGTGGGCCTCTTGTTGTCTCCTGCAGTTTGGTATGATTTCAGTAAGACTATGTACACAAGTAGATAAATCTTTCTATTTATCATTTTTTGATTTTGACAAATTGTGCTGTCATGGATATATATAATTAAAAGAAAGAAATAAGTTTAACTATTTTTTTCTCAAAAATTATTTTTCTCACAGTTTCAAACCAATGCCAATAAGTTGATGCATGTGTAAACTATATTAAAATGCATAATACTGTACATCGTTTTTTTTTTTTTTACTGTGACAAATGGTGTTACCATGGTAATTAAAATTTGAAATACCTAGGTAATTCATCCTAAAATTGAAAATCATTTTCAATCAGTCTGGATACACAAGTAGACTATACATGTACTTTATACTGAGAAAAATATAAATGCATTGCTTTTTTCATTTTTACAATCATTGTTGCCATGTGATGCATATTCATAAATACTCTATAAATACATTTTTCTTGAAATCTCTTTTTACTGTTTTGGTTGGAAGTTATTAGACAAGAAGTCTAATACACTACTTGATAAGTAAATGCAAGTAGATCCTCTGGTATCTGAAAATAAATTTTAAATTAATTGTCCAAACTATCTCTTTCTGAATTTGAAGACAGCTGAAATATGCATAGAGGAGTCCTAACAAAACTACAGTTCTGTAAATGAATCCAAATATTATCTTAATAGAATGAGAAATTTAGGATGTGAATGTCAATAAAGTCCCATGGGCCTCTTCTTTACATAAAAATATTTCCACAATTATATAAATAAAAAACATAGGTAATCAGAAATAACAGAGCTCACCTCATTGAATGCAAGAGATATCAGAGCTCACCTCAATGAATGCAATGTCTTAACTAAGGCAAAGTCCCACATTAAACTGACAATCTTGAAGTTTACATTGCAAGATGCAAAAATTTGATCTCATAGGGTTTGCAGTTATCATTAACTTCAAACTAGACACCCATCAAGAAAATGTAATTCAACATCCGAAGCAAGTTTGAGAGTGTTCATCTTTTGATGCATCATCCTTGCAAGTTTGGTTAATATCTACTTAGGCCTTATAGTTTTGTGGTAAAAGAACTGCACCCATAACTTTCATCTGGTCCATTATCTGAGATATGCATGCCAGATCCAGCATCCAAAAAAAGTCAATTGGTGTGCATCCTTAGCTATATCATTCATACAGGTTTGGTCAACATAGGGCTTATAGGTACTATAGAATAAACCTGCTCCAAAAGTTTTAACCTGTTCATTCATCTGGAAAAATGTAGGTCAGATTCAGCATCCAAAACAAGTCCATTATTGTGGATACTCATCAGTGCAAGTTTGGTCAATACAGAGCTCAAAGTAAGTCAGAAATAAGACCTGCACCAAAAACTTAACCTTTTCACTCATCCAAAAATGCATATATATATGTCATCCTGGATACGCAAGTTTGGTCAACATAAGGCTCACAGTTACTTAGAAATGAGACCTGCACCAAACACTTTAGCCTGTTCACTCATCTGGAAAATGTAGGTCAGATCCAGCATCTGAAGCAAGCCTGGTAGTATACAATCCTAGATGTATCATCCATGAAAGTTTAGTCATCACAGGGTTTATATAGTTACTTGGAAATGAGACCTGCACCATAAATATTTTTACACATCCAGAAAATATGTTAGACCCAGCATCGGAAGCAAGCTCTATGATGTACATCCTTAGATGTATCATCCATGTAAGTTTGGTCAACATAGGGCTTATAGTTGCTTGAAAATGAGACTGCACCAAAAAACTTTAACCTGCACCAAAAACGTTAACCTGCTCCAAAAACATTAACCTGGTCATTCCTTAGCTAAAATTGATGCATCTGAAACCTTAACCACTAGAAGCATCCTTCATGCATGTCTGATCAATATATAGCATAGAAGTACTTAAAAAGAAAACTGCATCAAAAACTTTAATCTGATATGCCAATGTCAATGCGGAGGGTATATATCACATGAGCTCCCCAAACTTCACTGAGGTGAGTTAAAAACAACAAAAAACTTCCAAAGAAACAAAAATGAGTCCAAACTGCAGCTGCTGAGTCCTCCTGTGTTGGCACCACTAGACCAGAGAGAAAGAGCAGGCAGACAGTTGTAAGGAATAATGGGTAAAAGGTCAAAGGTAAATTTATTCTTGAAAATCATCTAATCATTGATAGGACTGTTAGTCATAGCAGTGAAATTCAAGTATAATACAATATTAATATGAATTGTAATACATGCATGTGTATGTTTTACGGTAAAAGTCATCATGAAATAGTCTGTTACCTGTCCCATGTCTTTTTAAAAATTTGGGTTGGGGTTCATTTTTCTTTGGCAAAGAGGTTATGTTTTCCATTATTAGGCTTTTATTCCTATATCTGATCTTTATTAAAGCTTAAGAATGGCTGTTTAGGTCAGGAAAATATCCCTGGGCAAATGAGTTATTTGGCAGTTACTTAATTTATAACAATATTAACTATTCCTTCTTTCTTTATTTACATAGTCATCGGTAGAGCCAGAGGCCAAGACTGCTGTTGCTGTAAGTATACTCAGATACAATGTTAAATATATATAGCATATAGCATATACAGCAATTATTGACATGCTTTGTATAATATCTCTTATTTTGCATAGAATATTTTTGTTATAAATAGATTAACAAAAGATTTATTTTTTCAAACAAACAAAGTATGACACTTTGGTACCTTTCTTCCAGGAGGCTGACCCACCCTCTCCCACTGTTGAGACTGGACTCTGTGAGGTACAGACTGATGTCACCACTCGATCTTCCCTGGGTGAAGACGTCCCTTCCAGACGTTCCTCCTCGACTGATGAGTCGTATCCCACCCCACCCTCCGATTGCGGATCTACCCCACATGCTGAGATTCCTCTCAACTCTTCCTCTGACAAGCCTACAGCTGCCACTGACAGGGTAGGTGTAATTAAAGAATTACAAGAACATGTATTATTGTTATACTCGAATAAAGCAATGAAACCAAACAAAATATTCAGAAAATTTAACCTTCAAAAATGTTTGTATAATAAGAAAGATATAATCTAAGCAACAGCAAGTCAATATTTGAGAGGAGAATGATGGCTGCTTTGAGCAGGTACTAAAATGAGACCAAAAAAAGTGAAATTTAATTAATTATTTTTTCAGGTGATTGGTGGCAAGCTGCCAGAGACAGAGAGATTGGTGGAGGACAAGGCAGGACGGAATGGATGTACCGAGACACAGCCTACAGGGGCGGAGGTAATGGGAAATAATCAAATAGTCTTTATTAATTACAGATAAATAAAATGTGGAATGTCTACATATGTGTCTGTATAATAGTTGTCTGATATTACAAATATTGTTGGTTTATTTCAGGATCGACCCACTCGAAAACGTAAAAGACCGGACCAACCATTTGTGTCTTCAAAGAGACAGAAGACTGCTATGGTAGGCATTTTTTTTTGTAACATTGACTACTTTTAAAATGTATTCTAGACATTTCTGTTATTCTAGCTTTAGCATTTTTTCTTATTCATTTTATTTGAAAATCTTCTCTTTTTTTTTAGCTTTCGCCAATGGAGATTGAAATACAGTGCTTGGAACAGATGTTTGCTGCCTTGAGTTTGTAGGCCCCAGCTTTTACCTGTGTGACTGTGCACCTGACTTGAGACTTCTGACATAATGTGCTGTTTTGGGTTGGTGTTTTTCCATGTTCCTCTATGACTTGTCACACAGGTATGTGGTCCTACATCTCTTTGTATATATGTACATAATTCATACTGAATCAGTGTAAATAGTTTTGATTAAATTTTGCTAATTTACATATTTGACATTGAAAAAATTTTATACCCCACTCCGAAGGAGAGGGGGCCTGGTATACTGTTTTACCCTTGTGTGTCTGTCTATCTGTCTGTCCATAACACATTTTTGGTCGCAGTTTTCTCAGCAACTACTCATCGCAGATGCTTGAAATTTTAACACAATCTTTTCTGAGGCATGCCATATCTTTTGATTTGATGTCAACTTCCTGTTCATCTGTGCATCTGTCTGTTTCATACATACAATTTTTGTCACAGTTTTCTCAGCAACTACTCATTGCAGATGCTAGAAATTTTAGTACACTCTTTGTACATAAAATTTTTGTCACAGTTTTCTCAGCAACTACTCATTACAGATGCTTGAAATTTTAGCACATACTTTGTTGAGGCTTGCTATATGGTTGGATTTATTTTTATGTGAACTTGATGTCAACTTCCTATTTATCCATGCATCTGCCTGTCACTGTACATGTGTATTTTAACATGATGTTTATGTTCACATCAGTGCGGGGGCATTGGCTCACAGGCTTCTTGTTTGTCCTTTTCGGCTTTTTTATATTCTTAATTTTACATTTATTTGGAATTATATAGTTTTTTTCTCTCTCTGAAATAGTGTAAATACTTGTTGATTTTTTCCAATAAACTTTAAACATCTTTATTTTGTTGTTATGTTTTTATTTGATGATGGAGACATATAACATGGTGATACCTTTACATAGCTGTGTCACAATTAAGAGCACAATAACTCGGCATGATGGATTCTGGAGCAGAATAGTCTATAGTCACATCAACATTGAATGACTAAATATATTGCTGTTTAAAGAGACAATAAACATTAGGTACATGTAATCAGAGATTAGAGCTACCTCAACGAATGTTGCCTTTAAATAAGACAATGTCCCACATTAAACTAACAATGTAGGAGTGAACATACCAAATTGCAAAATTTATGAAATTTTGATCTGATAGGGCCTGCAGTTACTTGGGAATAGACTTATCCTTCAAACTTCAAAGTAGTCGCCCATCAAGAAAATGTTTTTCAAATCCAGCATCTGAAACAAGTTTGAGAGTGTTCATCCCTTGATGCATCATCATTGCATTAAGTTTGGTTAACATAGGTCTAATAGTTTCTTGGTAATAGACTTACACCCATAACTAATTAAACCTGGTCCATTATCTAGCAAATGTATGTCGGATCCAGCATCTGAAGCAAGTTCATGAGTGTGCATGATCTTTACATGTATCATCCATGCAAGTTTGCTCAACATAGAGCCTATACCTACCTTAGAATCAACCTGCTTCAAAAACTGTTCACTCATCCGAAAAATGTTTGTCAGATTCAGCATCCAAAGTAATTTCATATGCGTGCATACTTAGATGTACTTGTATCATCAATGCAAGTTTGGTCAATATAGGACTCATAGTTACTTGGACATTGGACCTGCATGAAAACCTTTAACCTGTTCACTCATCCAGAATATGTAGGTCAGATCCAGCACCTGAAGCAAGCTTGGTAGTATGCATCCTTAGATGTGTCATCCATGCAAGTATGGTCATTATAGGGATCATCGTTACTTGGAAATGAAACCTGCACCAAAAACATTACTTTGTTCACTCATCTGGAAAATGTAGTTAGATCAAGCAACTGAAGCAAGCCTGGTAGTATGCATCCGTAGATATGTTACTCCTTCAAGTTTGGTCATCATAGGACTCACTGTTAATTGGAAATGAGACCTGCACCAAAAACATTAAACAGCACCAAAAACATTAACCTGTTCACTCATCTGGAAAGTGGAGGTCAGAGCCAGCATCTGAAGCAAGCCTGGTAGTACGCATCCTTAGATGTATCGGTATCATCCATGCAAGTTTGATCATCATAGGACTCATAGTTACTTGGAAATGAGACCTGCACCAAAAACATTAACCTGTTCATTCACCTGTTCATTCATGTGAAAAATGTACATATAGGTCATATCCAGCATCTGAGGCAAACCTGACAGTGTGCAATCTAAGATGTGTTATACATCAAAGTCTGGTCAATAAAGGATTTAGTTACTTTGATATGAGACCTGCACCATAAACATGAACCTGTTCACTCATGTGGAAAATGTAGATCAGATTCAGCACCCGAGGCACGCCTGAAATAAGCAATGCATCCTTAACTGTATCATCCATCGAGGTTTGGTCACCATAGTTACTTGGATATGAGATCTGCACGGAAAACATGAATCTGTTCACTCATCTGGAAAAAGGTCAAATCCAGCATATGAACCAAGGCTGGAGGTATGCATCCTTAGATTATCATCCATCGAAGTTTGGTCGATATACGACTTATAGTTACTTTTAAATGAGACCCGTACCAAAAACATTTACCTGTTCACTCATGCAGAAAATGTAGGTTAGATTCAGCATCCAAAGCAAGCCTGATAGTTTGCATCCTTAGATGTATCATTCTTGTAAGCTTGGTCATCATAGGACTTACAGTTACTTGGAAATGAGACCTGCACCAAAAAAATTAAATTTGTTCACTCATCTGGAAATTGTAGTTGGATGCAGCATCTGAAGCAATCCTGGTAATATACATCCTTAAATGTATTATCCATGCAAGTAAGGTCAACATATGACTCATAGTTACTTGGAAATGAGACTTGCAACAAAAACATGAATCTGTCCACTTATGTGGAATAGTAGGTCAGATCCAGCATCCGAGGCAAACCTGATAGTATGCATACATCGAAGTTTGGTCAACATAAGACTTATAGCTATTTGCCATGGATATGAGACCTGCACCAAAAACATGAACCTGTTCACTCATGCAGAAAATGTAGGTTAGATCCAGCATCCGTGGCAAGCCTGATAGTATGCATCCTTAGATGTATCATCCATTTAAGATTGGTCATTAGAGAACTCATAGTTACTTGGAAATGAGACCTGCGCCAAAAACTTTAACCTGCACCAAAAACATTAACCCTATTCACTCATCTAGAAAAAGAAGGTCAGATTCAGCATCTGAAGCAACCCGGTAGTATGCATCCTTAGATGTATCATCCATGCAAGTTTAGTAATCATAGGACTCAAAGTTAGTTGGAAATGAGACCTGCACCAAACAAGAGGCCCACGGGCCTTATAGGTCACCTGAGCATCATGCAACAACTTTCAAATGATTGAATTTGGTTCATGTTTCAAGCCAGGTGCTATGGCATTCACAATTCTAAAAGAGGCACCATTGCTAATCATAACTATACACTCAGCAATTGTTTAGTTTGTTTACTTAATACCCATAAGCAGGGCAGGGGAACAAAAAATGCATTTCAAGCAATCAGTAATATTCACCGATATCATAAGTGCCCCTACCACACATGAACCCCTGGCCCTAGGTAAACACATTGCATAATTTTTGATAAGGCAGACTTGCTTATCAATAATGTTTGATTAATAATAAGGAGAAGATTTCAAACAATTCATTTTCAGTACATAAGTAGAGCCCCCCCCCCTCTTCGGTATCCCTGACCCAGGGGCCTTGATATTTACAATTCTGGAAGAAGAGCCCTTGCACATCATAACTATATAGGTAGTACATCTGTTTATTACCCTGGAGTAGAGAAATAGATTTTCATAGATGTAATGTATTTTTACTATATAATCATTATAGAGCCACTCCGTAACACCATAACCCTTGACCCTGGGGCCATGAATTTCACAATTTTGGTAGAGGCATTCTTGCTCATCATAACTATGTACTTAGTTTATTTAATACCTAGGAGCAGATAAGAAGATTTTCAAAGAAATAATGTATTTTCACTATATAATCAATAGAGCACCACCCTGACCCTGGGGCCATTAAATTCAAAATTTTGGAAAAGGTTCTCTTGCTCATGATAACTTTTTACTTAGTTGGTTTATTTGATACAGAAGAAGCAGAGAAGATTTTCAAAGAATAAATGCATTTTTACTATACAATCAACAGAGCCCTGCCCTAACACCAGAACCCCTGACCCTGGGGCCATAAAATTCATAATTTTGGTACAGGCACTCTTGCTCGGGAGGTCAACATTACCGCTACATTGCCAAAAATTTCAACTCATTACCGCTACATTTTGTCAGATTTTCGACCGATCATTACCGCTACATTTTTCCGGCAAAAAACAATTCATTACCGCTACATACTAAATCAGCCCAAAACAACTCATTACCGCTATACATATCGATTTAGCCAGGTATGGTTCGGTATACATGAGTTCTAATCAATAGAATTTACTCACTGTCTAATCAGAATGAGTACATACAGTGTATATATAAATAACTATGCAGTCGGAATTTGATTATTTAGCGTCATCTTAACATTATGACCACCATTGAGAAGTTTAATACAAATCGAGGGAATGCCGGCTTACTTATCGATTTTTTTTTTTATAAATTTAGAAAAAATAAGACTTTCAAAAACTCAAAATTGTGGAGATGCGTTGAAAAGAGTTGCAAAAATAGCTGCAAAACAGACCTCGACGAATTATTTGTTGATTTTAATTTTAAAAAAAACCCATCCTGTTCAAATTCCTACTTTTACCACCCCGTGTTGAGCAGGAGGAACGGGTCTTATGCATGAAGTACATGTATAGGTTGTACTGTACACGCATAAGTGGCTGGCTAACGAAATAGGCAATGTAGTAGTAATGTATACATTTTTATATGTAACAGTAATGTAAGTTTTTTTGTAGCAATAATGACTATGTAGCGGTAATGAAAATTTTGAAAATGTATGAAAATGTAGCGGTAATGATACGCACCCTCTTGCTCATCATAACTATGTACTTATTTACTTTATTTAATACCTAGGAGTAGAGAAAAAGATTTTCATAGATGTAATGTATTTTCACAATATAATCATTATAGAGCCACTCCGTAACACCATAACCCCTGACCCTGGGGCCATGAATTTCACAATTTTGGTAGAGGTTCTCTTGCTCATCATAACTATGTACTTAATTAGTTTATTTAATACTCAGGAACAGAGAAGAAGATTTTCAAAAAAATAATGCATTTTCACTATATAATCAATAGAGCCCCGCCCTAACACCAGAACCCCTGACCCTTGGGCCATGAATTTCACAATTTTGGTAGAGGCACTCTTGCTCATCATTACTATGTACTTAATTAGTTTATCTAATTCTCAGGAACAGAGAAGAAGATTTTCAAAGAAATAATGCATTTTCACTATATAATCAATAGAGCCCCGCCCTAACACCAGAACCCCTGACCCTGGGGCCATGAATTTCACAATTTTGGTAGAGGACTCAATTCTGATTACAATCATACCAACAGTTTGACTGCTTGATGTCCAGGAGTAAAGAAGAAGACATTTTTAAAGATTGCACTAATTTTAGTGGTTTTGGCCCCACCCCCTAGGCCCCAGGGGGGGGGCAGGGACTATGAAATTCACAATTTTTGTTCCCCTTCACCCACAGATGCTATATGCCAAAATTGGTTGAAATTGGTTCAGTGGTTTCATATGGAAGGGAATTACCGCCAAAAGTCTATGTATCTTGCTTTTATTCTTATTATGCCTACTTCTTTATGCTTTGTTATTATTGTAATTATATGTCACTTTATTGTTTTCATATTCGTCTTTATTACATTTCACTTTGACTTTTATCATTCTTCATTTTGTCTTTACTTCTATGTTGCTTTATTCTTGTAAATTCATTCTACTTTATTTTAAACTTAAAGCTGACATGAATTCTTAAAAACGCAACATTTTCATCTATGTACGACTTGTTTCATACCAACGATAGCCGTATTCCGCCATATTTCTTTCAGATACCTTGTCTCATTGTAACGATGTATACCCCAATGCGCTCGTTACAGTTCAATGATTTTTTGGTTTGGGTATCGACTTGTGCACATCTCCGATGGTAAAGCATATATGAGATCACATAAGGATATCAAGACATTTCAAAACCACAATAAACAAAATAATAATCATATTTCTGAATAATTATTGATTTGAATCAAAAGAAAAGAAATGCAAGTTTGGTGAGAAATTTAGATGCACGAGTACGTATTTTTACAGTGCGACAATTTATGCAGAATAAACTTGAAATAAAAAGCAGTAAAATCTGCAACACATTTTGAAATTATTATTATTTGAATGGCGTAAAACAACCAACGTCTTTGATTTGCAGCCCCTATGCAATTGGTGCATATCGAGAAAACGCCTCGAACGCTGTAAACGTACCCATGTACCTGGTAAAAAGGTTACTGCATCGGTTCGAAGATGTGCACAAGTCAAGTGATATACACCCTGAATTCCATTTATTGAAATATGCATCACAATAAAGAAATAAACTCCGTAAAAGCTCAATAGTAAACACACTGTCATTACTCCGTACAGACAAGCACGTCGATACACCTAGTCCGTGCTAATCATATTTTGGTCAGGGAAAATATCACAAGTGGAAAGAGAAGTTATTTGGTTTTTGCGCGGCTGAAGGGGGGGGGGGGGTTATAACTGCTGTTCAGAAGCTATAATTGTGAATTGTCTTACATGTAGTTCTAATATACATTATAATCAAAGTCATGTATATAGTCTGCAGTTGGTTTGCGTCGCAAAATTCATTTGTCAATTATCATGATTATAACTGATAATTGTAGTACTAATCTCAAATCTAAACCAAGTAATTTGATGTACGGCAATTATTTACTTCAAATCTTAAAAGCAATGACCCAGAATATTTTTTTTTTATGTGTATATAGATCTATACGTTCTTTAACACACAAACACACGAAGAAATGCCATCCACTGTTCAGATTGACATTTAGGCATTTGATTTTTTAGGCGGGGTGGGGGGGGGGGGCGTGCAAAAATAATTGACATGACCGTTATCAAAATATTCTTGGAAGACGGACATCTCTGCCGAATTCAATTTTGAAAATTTTATTTTTAAATGTGTCACTCCGACCACAATGTATGTGCATTTTGAGGTATGTATAAATGTTTTATAATTATGGTGTTATAGAGAGGCTTTTGAGATTTCACTATCCTTGTCTGATGGTGTAGGTACTTTTTTTATATTTAAAAATTATCTCTGTAGGAGTATTTGGGAGATAATTCTAAAAGCTAAGATACGAAGTCTTGACACTGGTTGAATACGGATAATTTTATTTACTAATTGTATATTGAACTAACTCTCTCTCTCTCTCTCTTTCTCTCTTTCCCTCTCTCTGTAACCATCTGTAACCATCTCTTAGGACAATAATAGGTATAAGATCCTACGCACTTTGTGCCGTCCATTTATTAATCCTTAGGACAGAGCAAGGGTTTTTAAACTAGAGGTATTGTGAGCAATGAGCTCACTAAATGATACCCCCGCCGCCCATATGGTTATAAGAGGATTTGCAGATAGGAGATGGGTATCCTAAAGCGTAGCAGACCTACGGACGGACATAACTATTACTATATACCCTCCCACTTTTCAAGCGGGAGATAAAATAAACGTGAAATATACATCACAGGAATGGGTACATCGGGAACTTTCTCAAATACCTTCTCAAACGCATTGGCGTCGGAAGCAAATTGAAACTGGGGGGGGGGGGGGGCTAAGTGCAAAGAAATTTTTTTATACATTCAAAATATCTGTCAAGCTTAAAAAAAAGGGGGAATGTCCTTTTCCTAAACACAAATCTCCTATTTCGTGCGGGGGAAAGGGGGGTGGGGGTGGGGTGGGTTCGAACTTCAGTAACAAATTTTTTCTCCAAACACCAACACATTCCTCTTTTTTAACTTATACTGCGACTTGTCTGTGAAAAGCGGGGGGATGGGGAGGCTAAACCTACGCAGCAATATTCAATGTCTATACTAAGTATATATTTGTAACCCCCCCCCCCCCCGGTTCCGACACTTCAATGCTGAACCTGGACAAGAAACAAGAGAATTTTTAAAAAGCTAATTGTAGGTAGAATGTGGATTTCTCACGGGGAGTTTCCTCTCTCTTTTTATATGTTTTTTCTAGTAATCATTAATTACTTATGTCTAGAAATTTAATTCACATTAAATTATCATTTCATTATTATTGTACCACAGAATCAAACTAGTTTATTATACTCCGCGCAACAAGTTGCGTGAGGTAACATGTTTTGGACCCATCAGTCAGCCCTTTTTTTTGGGGGAGGGGGGGCAGCGCAACTTCTTATAAACTAATGCACAGAGTTTTGTTGAACTATGCTGATATTCATAGGAGTCAATGTGTCTGTATTTGTACACCACCAGGAAATTCCGAAATCTTTATTTTTTCGGGAATTTCCGCACTTTTACATTTAGATTTTGGCCATATCTTGAATATAAAGATGAGCAGTTTGTCAGCACAATTCCTCATAAACCGGTGCATATAATTTCGTCAAACTTAGCAGATAATTAGGACACAACGTGTATAGATGTGCATATTACAAGGAAATTACGATTCCTTTATTTTGTCTGTGAATTTCAGCACTTCGACTTTTGTGGGAGCGTGGGGTATGTGAATTTACTCACTTTTTCTTTCATTGTGCATAAAATTATAAATAACTTTAAATCAAATTATATTTTGTCTAATAAAGCCAATACACAGTATTTATTTGATTATATTTGATCATAAAGAAATCCCATCTGTTTCAGACGTTTTTCTTAAAATGTTTTTATGAGAGGATATGCATGTTCTATCCCCCCCCCCCTTCACAGGAAAATATCTTCATATCTTCAAAAGTTGAATGATTCGTAATGATGCATGCTTTATTATAAATTTGATGAAGTTAAACCATGTTTTAAAAATTTTATTTACACCATTTACAGACAAGAGTAATGTTTATTCTTGAAAAAAAAAATTATTTGCATTTTCTTCAGTCAACCCCACGGCGCTTTCAGCCTTTGATATTTTCCCTGAACAAATAAAATGATCGGCATGGACCACGTGTGTCCAAGCAGTTTTTTTTACTGTTGAGTTAGCAATGGATAACATGATTTCTGAGATGCATTTTTCAATAAAAGTAAAATAGGATAATTCTTTCGACATGTGCACATCCCTGTAACGATAGCAGTATATATTCAGGTAAATATTTCTATCACTGCATTTGACGCGTTTTCTCGACTGACCTGCATGGAATTTTTGCTCTACTTGAATGTTTTCCATGTAAGTGTATTTTCTATATTGCAGCAAATGCATTCAAAAATAATTTTATTCTCGGTATAGTTCTAGTTTTTGTTGAATTTTTACTTTTCAACCATGTATTGCATGGTCAGTTTATGGACTCCTCTTAAAACTATGATATCGGAGATGTGCACATGTCGACAGCCGGGATAGAAAATCACTCAAGTGAAACAGTTCTAAAAGGCTATATATAGCAGGTACAAGTGGCCAAAAATGTTCGATTAAATATGGCGGAATCGAAGAAATATGGCGGACAAAGGCGTACAGGAATGAAGTAAGTCGTACAAAGATGAAAAATGATGCCTTTTTAAGAGTTCATGTCAGCTTTAAACAGTTTCATTAATAAATTATTAGCATTATCTCTACTACTCATGTTAATTCAATGACACTAACAATGAAGCATATTCAATGAAGACGAATGGAAGTTGTCAAACCGTCAAAATTTAGTGCGGCATTATAACGCTAGGTGGCGTGGTGTTTGCTACGAGTGTTGGTAAAACTAAGTAAGCAAACCCGGGTCGGGTTATTTGAGATTCTTCAATACGCCTTAATACTTTATCAATCGAACTGCTGAAGGCCGGATCCGATCTCCCGATCCAATGATGGAAACTCCATATCTATTTTCTCTGGGCACACAGGAATAGCGGCTTCTTTATTTCAGACGTAACTTTATACTATACTGAATATGTTCATTTAAAGGCCGACCCACTTTTTGTTAGAGTAAGGATCAAATAAGTAAATGTAGTACGTGTAGTTGGAAGAAAATTTAAATTTGATTCTATAGAAGAATTTGAATCTAACTCAAAACCCACCCCGCCCTCGAAATGGGATTTCATTGGCGTCGGAAGTTAATTGAAAGTTGAGGGGGGGGGGGGGGGGGGGGGGGGTAAGTGTAAGAATTTTTTTTAGACCTTCTAAAAAACCTGATAAGCAAAAAAAAAATGTCCATTTTTCAAACACAAAAATACTATTTATTGAGGAGGGGTGGGGTGGGGTGGGTTAAAGGTTCGAACTCTAGTTCCAATGTTTTTTCTCTCCAAATACCACCTCTTTCCCCATTTTAAACCTCCACTGCATCGTGTCCATGGAAAGTGGGGGGGGGGGGGGGGGGGGGGGGGGGGCTAAACTACGCAGGAATGTTCAATGTCTATACTAAGTCTATCTTTGGAAAGAAGTGGGGGCTAAGCCCCCCCCCCCCCTTCCCCGGTTCCGACGCCTATGTATTTTCAAGTTTGGACAATTTCCTGGGGTTTATTTTGCGCTTGTCAAGTTTTTTTCAGCCGGGAGCTTGAATATTTATTCTCTTGTTGCCCCCCTCCCCACTTTCAAAAACGATGCTACGCCACTGTTCTCTCGCCTGAAAAATATAACTCTACTAAAGTTATTTGTTGGATATTTGAATCACAGGCGCTTGACGTTTTTAACCTTTCTCTTTATAAATAAAAATTTTCCCTACTATAATAATGATATCATTATAGTAGGGAAAATTTTGATTTATAAAGAGAAAGGTTAAAAACATCAAGCGCCTGTGATTTGAATTACAGTTTAATTGTTATAAAAATTTTAAATATTTTGATACTAGTTAACCCTTGTAAATTGGGTTGATTTTCAGAACCTTCCACTGAATTGAACTTTATTTCACGACAGATAGTAACTGTTGATGCGCGTGATTCTAGGGACAGGGCTTTGTAAATGAGTGAGGAGCGTTATGGGTAGGCAGGAGCGGATCCAGATTTTTTTTCCAGGGGGGAGGGGGGGGGGCACCAAGTAAAAAAAAAATCTAATCCAAGAAATTTCTTGACAAGCATAAAGAGAAGAAAAAAAACCTAAACTCGCTCAAACGTCAAAATTCTATTTCGTGGGGGTGGGGGTGGGTAACTTTTTCCCTTGTTTTAGTAACCTTGTTAATTCCAGGGGGTCCTACCCCCTCTAGATCCGCGCATGGAAGGTGAAGTCGGAACTAGACTACATGCACCCAGGTACACTAGAAACACCCCGGTCTTTTTTTCTGCGTTAATATTTTATATTGAAATAGCACTTTTCAATAAAGAAAGAAATATCTTTAGTACGCATTGTGTTTGTCATCAACCAGGAGAGCTAAAAAAATCTTAAAACGCGAAAATTCTATTTGGTGGTGCTGAAGGGGGGGAGGGGGGGGGGGGTCGTCAACTTTTTTCAGTAATAAATTTCACTCATATGCCACTAAGTACATATAAATTGACTATTAGTACTGCAACAAAAAGTGTAAGGATAAGGGATGGGGGGGGGGGGGGACAAAGAGCCTTTCGCTGAACTTTTCCAGTTGTAAAAAGTTACGTTTAGGAAAATGTTTCTTGACCACCCTCCCCTCTACCGATGAAACTTACCCCATAGGAGGTCGTCCACCCGGAAGTCAGTATATATATTGAGACTTTGGTGGTGTAGTTGTACATTGTATAATTTCCTTTTCGAGAATTTTTCACTCAAATGGAGAAGCCACCTCATGCCGGTGGAGAGCTGCAAATTTGTCCTATATACTCGGCACTTATAGCCATTGAGCAGTGAGGGATCCTTTTTCGTGCCAGCACCTACTGCGACACGGGACCTCGGATAATGCGGTCTAGATCTCATCCGAAGGACCGAACTCCACATCCTATAGTGGGATTCGAACCCACGACGTCCTTACTACTGTACTTCATGACTCTATATAGAGCAGACGCCGTAACCACAGTGCCACATGGGCGACTGCATCCAGGGGGGGGAGAGAGAGAGAGAGAGAAGGATTATTAACCATATGTACTCGTGAAGATTATCTAGGTCTAACTAAATGGTTAAAATGATTTAATTATAAAACACTATTAAAATGATAAATATTTAAATATTTATTCATATAGAACTAGGTCCCTGATAGAACGGATAAATTTTCTTCAAAAACTGAAAACGTTAGTATATATAAACATTGTTTTACGATTTAAAAAACTATTCGGGGGGAGTCCCACTGTATAGTCTTCCGAAGGAAGCATCACAATGTAGTCAGCCTTCCAGGGGAAATCTTACCAACTAGCGAGACTTCCGAGGAAATGGCATGCATCGGGTACATACCTGGACTTATAACAAACATCAGTCTTTTAAAAATTTAAGTTTGATTAATAAAGTATTAAGGCAGAAAATTGAAAAAAAAACTCGAATAACCCCGGCACGGGTTTGCTTACCTAATTTATCCAACACTCTTAGCGAACACCCCTGCCACCTAGCGTTATAATGCGGCAATAAATTCGGACAACTTGTATTCTTCTTCATTGAATATGCTTCATTGTTTGCGTGATTGAGTTAACGTTCGTAATAGTTATAATCATTTAAGAAACTGTATCAATTTAATAGAAAGTAAAATGAATTTACAAGAATAAAGCAACATAGAAGTAAGGGCAAAATGAAGAGGGATAAAAGTCAAAGTGAAATGTAATAAAGACGAATATGAAAACAATAAAGTGACATATAATTACAATAATAACAAAGCATAAAGAAGTAGGCAGAATAAGAATAAAAGCAAGATACATAGACTTTTGGCGGTAATTCCCTTCCATAGTTTCAGAGAAGAAGCTGAAAATGTTTAAATGTTAACGCACGACGAACGACGACAGACAAAAACGGATAGCAATAGGTCACCTGAGTTTACTCAGGTGACCTTAAAACTTTAACCTGCATCAAAAATGTTAACTTGCTCCAAACACATTAACCTGGTCATTCTTTTGCTGAAATTGCATCTAAAACTTTATCTGTACAATTAAACCCACTGGAAGCATCTTTCATGCAAGTCTGATCAATGTTAGGCGTGAAAGTACTTAGAAAGAAAATCATGCCAAAAAACCTTAACCTGGGACGCCAAGGGTATCACATAAGCTCCCCCAACTTCGTTAAGGTGAGCTAAAAATCATATAAAGTAATTATTACAAAATATCAACCATAACTGTATGTACAATAATATGAATGTAAAATTATGAGAAATGGATATCACGCAATTTTTCTAAACACTACATTGCTCATTATTTTTAAATTAGCTAGGCCACCTGACTTGCCAGTAGGGAGCTGCAAATTTTGTTTTATACTTACTGGTAGCACTACGGGACATTGAGCAGTGAGGGATCTTTTTCATGCCAACACCTAGCTACTGCAACATAGGGTCTCAGTTAAAAAAAGTTTCATCAATGATTGACTACTTATTCAGTGACTCTAGAGCAGATGCTCTAGCCATTGCACCACTCGTGACTATATTGGAAATGAAGCAAAAAATTCTTTTAGAAATCATTCTCTGAGTTAGTTGACCCATATAGTGCTTTAAAAGATACTACGGACATACTTTCTTTTGAACGGAATTATAATTTATGCTTTTTCAAGTATGCAGTAAGAATTTTTCCACCAAACTTTGTCAAAGCATTCTTTGTCATTGAGACCTATACAAAAGCAAAAATTTGGCATAATTTCCTACCTGCAGATTGATCAGAAATTATGATTTCATGGAATTATGACTCAGCAAAAAGTATATTTATAGCATGTATATACCGGTATGCATTCCTTTCCAAGAAATGAAAATTGTACTCTTAGTTAAAAATAGTTTTTATTTGTTATGTAAAAGTTGTATGACACTGGTCTGAGAGTAACCAATAACACTTCAAATACACCGTGTATAAAAATTGGATTACAAAAATACAAACTGGTGTGTTGAATGGCTCTTAATGCTTCTATAGAACAATTTAAATTTTCTTTGACAACATTCATCTACCAGAAATACCCTCAAGTTAAATAGATGCAAATGTCTGCCATTAAAATGGTGCAATAAATAAGTGAGAGAATATTCTTATTTCAACCACCAACATAAATAAGAGAGAGAAAAGGGCAGTAAATAAAGGTCATTCAAATCATGGAAAAATTCTTGTAAAAACAAGACAATGTACAAATATGAAGGTTTCAAACATTTGCTTTTGAAAAAAGTCAGTTAATAATTGAAACATTATACTATAAAAGTCATTTGGCACATATTAAAAATGCAAGATAGTAAAAAAAAAAAAAAGAAACCAGTAGTTTACTATAATACCAATATAATAATATACCAGCATGCCAAAATATTTAATTTTATTAGTAAATCCACTAAGGAAAACATTAAAATTTGATGCTTCATTTTTCAGAATAGACTTTTCATCGTGCTCAAGAAGACAAAAAAATATATATCAATGTTTCACTTGGAAAAATTCCATTTAAGATATTGTAAATAACAATGAATATTTACTATGATACTTAGTAGTTCGTAAATGAGAACAGAAAATGACTGCAACTTAATGCACACAGTACGTCAAAACACAGAACAAATTGCAATGCTGGACTTGTATTTATGCACCATATATCCTTGAAACTTATTAATAAACATATTTCTTTAAGCAGTGAACTGGTGAAAATAATGAAAAGTGATAATATGAGAATTTACTGATGAATCTACAATTATATATACTAATGGGCTTTTTTTATCAAACAGAAGAAAAACATAAGACATATACAACTTTCAATTTGAATCCAGTTACTGTATCCTATGACAATGGGATATTAAATATATAAATATATAGTAACCTTAGATTATAGCTATTTTATGGACAAAACAAGCATTGGTTTCCATTTATAAGTAAAAGCTATAATAATTGACGGGGGTTGTTGAGGTGTATGTTTATCATGAAAGGTAATACCATAGCTTTCTATAATGTAGGTGTCTACATATCGTTGACATTGATATACCTAAAGAAAAAAATTGCTTTCATGACAAAGGAAGATTTATTTTAAATAACAAATTAAGAATGGCCTTGACCTTAGATTCATACATGATGTTAACTGAGGTTCAGGGTACATTCCAGTGGAAAGCCACAGTATGCATGGTTATACATGATCTATATTAATACTGTTCCTTAATTTTAAGCATGATAAATTTTAGCTTCGTATCCCCTTACTGAAAATGAACAATTGTATGAAGTATATAATAAATATTTACATACATGTATGTTATATATTACAAGGAAATGACCTTGGAAGTATTGACAAAATGGAATCTAATCGATACACAGAGACCCATGAGCCACATTATCAATGCTCACCTGAGTAACTAACCCTGCTGATCTAGAAGAAAGATTTTTATCTTTTAACATAAATAATTGTGATCCCATGGGATATAATGGTCCCACCCTATTTAATCATGGTCCACACCATGGCTTTGCAGTTAATTAAGGAGAATAAAATCTTTCATTTATACATGCATTAGTTAAAATTTGATCCAGATTTTAGCCTTCTTTTACTAAGATTCATTGTTTTTGGGTCAAAAAATGAATCAAAACAACTTAGAAATGATTGCACATTAATATTTCTTATGTGGTTCTTAAGAAGGTGGATGCAAGGCAAATGGTATTTATAAGAATGCACTTAAGCTCAGGTCATCTAGCAATAAGAACATCTCACCAAAATTTATTTTTAGAGAGCGTTACCATATTAATTCTAAGCAAAATCATGATTCAAAACTTGGGTGGGTAGCTATTAAATTACCTTTCTTACAGAATATGCATTGAAATACTTTTGAAAGAAAAGGCACAAAGTGTTATAGAGCTACTCTGTTGATAAACAATTCTTTTCAAGTATGAAAAATAATTACTCTGACTTTTAAAAGCTGTTCAAAGTGGAAGTTATGAAAGGCATATGACATGAAATTATTTTATACAAATACAGAACTCAATTTGCACTACTTGGAATGATTCAAAAGATCTATTAAAAGCCTTCAGAAAAATACAGGAAAAATAAGAAACAAGAAAACACGGAGCACCTACTTTTGAAATCGGAGAGTACTACAACAAACAATAATTATTTATAGCACAATTAACACATTTCATTTCCTAACACAGATATAAAACATTCAAGAATTTTTGCACCATAGCTGACAAAGGGATATTTTCATTCTAAAATACATATTATTCTCACACTTTTGATATTTGTTCCATCATTATTGTTCTATCATACTTTTGCTCAGTAAGTCTCGTTATATAATTGTAAGATCATTTATAACAAAATAAACATCAACAACCTTCACAGATGTGTGAAAACACTACAGCCTTAAAATTCTCATAAATAAAAATGCCTTAACAGATAATGCTTTACTAACTGTTTAACAATCGATGTAAATCATCAATCAAATGTTTCAATCCAAAAACATAATTTTCATCCTCCTCCGGCATATGGTAAACATGAGCGAAGTCTATCATACGCACTTGAACTTTAGGATGAACAGATTCAGACCGACCGTCCGTCACTAAATCCACAAAATCACTGGAGATCACATCGGAGAAATCATTTTCAATAATGGAGTCTGTATCGCCGTTACAGCAGTTATCGGCGACGCTCCCCTTGAGACCGGCGGAAGACGAGGGCGATTTAGATGATAGGGGAGAGTTCACATCGCCGTCGAACACAATTAATATGGAACTGGCGAAAAAGTGAAAGGTCCGCTGCTTATTGAACCACTCTAAAATTTCCTTCAGCCTCACTATCACAGCTTTTATCACTTCCTTTTGCAAAACGCCATCTAGGGAGAAGAATTTTCCAAACCCTGCAAATACCAAAGGTGTGAATTTTTATCCAGTTCTTTTATATATTTATATTAAAACTGAACTGAAAATTTAATTTTTTAAAACATAGTCTTATCAGAGAAAAATATGAAATATTTGTTTGATTGTTTAATGTTTCTTTAAGAATTTTTCACTCAATGAGATGAGACGCTTGCCAGTGGAAGGCTGCAGTTTTAGACCTGCATGTACTCAGCACTTAGAGCCTTTTGAGCAGTGAGGGATCTTTCTCATGCCAGCATCTACTGTGACACGGGACCTGTTTTCAGGTCCTGCAGTGGGATTTGAACCCGCAAAGATCAACTCCTTACATTGCAACTCTAGAGTAAATGCTCCAACACTGTGCAATGCAGGGAACTACTTCCTAAGTAAAGAGTGCCTTTAATTAAAGTAAACTTTTTTTCAACTTTACCTTTAAAAACAATAGTTTCTTCATTCAAGTTTTTGCAGAAGTACTTGTCAAACTTTTGTGATTTTCCAGTGCTTGGACTATACGTCTGAAAGAAAAATTTTGTATATTAATTAAACTACATTTTGAACCAGACCACCAGTACATAACCACCAAAATCCTAATTAATATATCTAATCTATAAAGGAGAAAATCTTTATTATGACTGGCAGTCATTAATATAAAACTTGAACACAAGTCAAAAATATAGCTAAAATGATTATTTATTTCTTTTTTCCATGTTGGATATAAACTTTTGCAGTTTTTACTCTATTCTTACCTGCATTCCAGAGATCTGGTACCCAATGTTCTGTGCTGGAGGAAACTTGGCAATTTCTAGGGCCATTTTCTCTTGCGAGGCCTGGGGGTCATACGTTTTCCTCCCCATCTTAATGTCCAGAACACATGGATGCTTCATGTCCAAAAGTAAGTTTTCCAGTTTCATAAAGCGAGCTAAAAAACAAAAAATGCAGAGAAGTTATGTACACAATAAAGATATAATTTACTCCCTAGTTCATTTTTACTTCTAGTACAATTATATTTTCTGACATAAAATGCAAATAACCATGGCATGAATTTAGTGTTGAAAAAGGAATATGTTGGTCAGTAAGATAAAACTGAATGTGTATATTAAACATCTCAAAACTAATAGAGAACCAAGACTTGATCTTAATTAAAGCATGTTCTAAAATGTTCTTGTCAAACTTAACAGTTTCTTCATTAAGAAATTTTGATGGGTTGTTTATGTTATCTCCCTTAGCTTTGCATGTAGATATGTACCAAAAAGTTTGTTAATTTATCAAGCTATTACATGTATTACTGTAAATCACCTTTTATTCACGAGAACTTTATTTTCACGTAATTACGCGAGACAGTAAGCTCACGAAAATTTCATTCTTGCGTATAATAGAATTCCTTAAGATTATATAGACCAATGACCACAATTCATGAAAATTTTGTCTCGCTAATAAAGAGTCAATGACTATCTCGCGAAAATAAGGTGTCGCGAAAATTAAGTGATCTACAGTATTATTTGCGATTATATATTCTCATTTGGGAGCATGGGGTATCATTTAGTGAGCTCAGTGCTCAAAGTACCTCTAGCTTAGGATAGGTTTGCCATAAATCTGCATTATCAGAGCATGTAATGTTTTGTTCATTGAAAAATTATATTGATATTCTGTTCTATTTTATAAAATGTTAAATGGCCTGGCCGACAAGCATCATAAATTTTTTTCTCCATATTTGTTTTCAATTGATTTAAAGCAAAAGGCATTTGATAATTTAAATACGATCAATATTCATTTAACTCTCTACTTTTAAATTGCTTTGTTGAATATGTTTCTGGATACAAAATCAATATTTAACCGTTGGGCATGTCATTTCACAAAAAATCAACAATGAAGTATGAGGAAAAAATTTAAGCAGTCAATATAAATTGAAATATGTTGATATGAATATGTGAACATTCAGAAACTGGTCAACGGTACTTGGCAAACAAACTCTCTGCCCAGTAACCAAACAGCTTTATAGCTATGTACACATGGTCTCCACAAATCAACGAAATAAATGACAAAAAATCGCAATCGCATTTTTATGCATGTGTGCCCCATTTATTGAATAATATAAAATTGCTAGAGGCCCCTGACTGGGAAACAAGAAATACTATATTGAAAATTAGCGAATTTATCTAATTATTCTTTTAGCCCTACTTTTATTTTTCTGTTTGTCTTAATCTTATGGAAGCTTGTACACTGGTCTTAACTTTTAAAAGAGAGAAGTTTGGGCTTTCATATTTAACATGTGTATTAATTACCTTTGACAAATCCTTTCTGAACCCCTATAATCTTGAAGTCTGACATACTTCTAAAAATTTTGACCTTGACTATAGCTTCAGCAACTAAAGATATCGAGACAGGGCTATCATATTTTAGTGCATTACCGTGTACATGTAACAAACCCCTTCCAGACTGACTTTAATTTATGACCTGTTAATTAAGTTAATACCTTTAAAAAAATCATTTTCTAATCTATATCAGAAACATATGGACAATTTTCATGGAAAATGTGCATTACCTGCAATAATGTGGCCCAGCTCAATATTTACAATGTTGTTTTTTGCAAAGCATTTGCCCCATTAAAAGTCAATATTGTGAAAATCAGGCAAAGTTACACGTACATGTATATAATTCAAGGTGGGAAATGAAATGTGTTGGGATGCTCAGAACTGCTAAGACGCCCATGGACAACAATGCTCACTGGCTAAGCTACACTTACATGAACATGAAAAATTCTGACTTCATATTGTGGCCACACTCTAGCTTTAAGGGATCATATAAACTGAACATGAATTCACACATCCTGAGGATGTTTCATTTATCAGTATGACTAACACAGTCACAGTGTTTTCTTTTCCTGTAGACATAAAGCTATATATGTAAAACTTGACCCCACATATTAGCCCTACTCTTAGCTAATTTTTAAAAAAAAAAAAATTACAACATTCATTCCTTCACTCTGGAACAGTCAGATTTTCTTTTGTGTTCCCACCTACACCCGCTTGGATTCTTTGTGTTCTTGAAATTTTTTAAGAAATGAAACAGGACAAGACGGTTACAAACTTACAGTATACATGTACCACAGAAATCCCCCCAACACAACGAATAACACCCTGAAAGCAGAGGGACCACAATTCCCTACCACAATTCCCTGAATTTGGTTGTTTTCAAATAAATTTTACAGCTTACTTGATTCTATATGATATAGCTGAAAACTTTTTTAAAAAGTCCAAAATATTAATTAATTGTTTTACCATCAGATTCTTTTGGAGAATGTACCAATCCATGGAATTTTGGCACAAGGTCACGTAATTGTAGCAGCACTTTATCATCGGACTTTTGTTCGGAGAACAGTTCCTGGTAAAACTCCACCTCCCTCTGACCTTTGGGGGGACACTGCACCGGCTTTAATATTGTCCCATCCTCATGTAGTAAGCACCCTGAAAACAAAAAAAAGCATCCCTCTTATTTTCACAGTCTGTAGATGTCAACTAAATTATTTTCATCAAAATTTTAAAATAACTTACAAGAGCAAATTATATTCCAGTGAATTATAAAGTTTAAGATTTACTGAAAAAAAATGAGGGCTGTCATTGGTAACCAAAATGACTGAGAACTGCGGAACAATTATTTCGAGTCGGGTACTGGTTTTTTTTTTTTCTGAATTCAGTTCAGTTCCAATTTGTATAGCAGAAAAGGTTTTACCTTAAAAATGGTGTTTAAAATGAAAGGTTCATTAGTGTGGAAATATTTCGATTACCATTACATTGTATTATGTAATTTGAATCATTTGGTTCAATTATTTTTCTAGTCAGGAAACTAGTTTAAACTAGACATTATGTTGCTGTTTGTTAGGTTAAAAAAAATTGTTTTTTTGGTTGAATATATTATTCAAATCATGATTTTTTATTCTATTGTATACCCAAACTGAAAAACCCGGAATCAAACCTAAATAAAAATTAGAACCAACCTCACCCAGAAGAATATGGAACCGTGACAGCTAGCCCTATAGGGAATATATAACCTTCCTGGAATTCATGCAAACACACTAAAGGGTTTTTGAACTTAAATATTGCTGAATATTGGCACAAGTCAGATATACAAACGCACAAGCTTATTAGTGGATTTGTACAGTCAACGAGTGCCAATATTCTTCTATTCAATATAAGTTCAAGAACTCTTTTATTATATCCTGTGTAGCTAAAACATTTTACCATTGATTGATATTAATTTATTGATATAGCTCAAAATTAATGAGAATTTTTCCAGCATCGATATTAAAATTAATTAAATCGTGTAATATCAGCATCTGTCTGGGAAGTAGGCCTATTCAACATGCGATATATCACATCATTTCACTGACCCTACTAAGTATTTGAATTTGCTTATTGAGATTTTTATTGACACCTAGCTATTATAGGTACCAAATGACTAATTAATATTTTCAACTTTGCGTAAAAATAACCACATTTACGTAGCTGTTGTGCCCTTTCATATATTATTTCATTATTTCATATATCATTATATTGACAACACATTTTTTTGTTTACAATGGGGAGTTCAATATTGAATGCTTACATTTGGAATGTTTCTAGTATGTATATTTATATTATATGTAACATGTGTGTAATACAAACTGAGTGCCAAGATATTGAATATTAAAATTATATAGACTTCTTGCAGTTTTTGTCACATTAAACTATTTATATGCTATCTAATAAAGCAAATTACATAAGCATATATCCATTTAAAATTCTTCTGTAGTAGAACAACCCGAGATCTTGATCACTAAGTGTATTTGTATCCTCCACTAGACAGTTAAACCTGCATATCGATCTTCCTGTTTTGAGCAATATTCCTTTTTAAATGTGAGCTTTAAATTTTTTTTCTGCATTAACCTTCATTACACAACCATCATTCTAAATACCATGTAAGATGACTTCCTTCACTTCATAAAACCTGTAAACGTAATATTACTTTAACTGTAACAGTATAAGTATACTGGTATGTTTTAAAGGAGCATATATGATCTGTTTCTAAATTATACTGCTTGAAGTGGAATGAAATGTCTTTTATTTCCATTATAGATATACTGGTAGATCAGATTGCCTATATTATGCAACCAACTGACCTAATTTTTTAAAAATATATCTTGAGGAGTGGTTCAATTCAGGCATGACTTTGCCACAATGACACATTTTGAATTGATGTTTCATAATAATAAATTACTGACTGAATTTATAATGTTACAGATTCCATAAAATATAATCTATTTTTATCAAACAGATCAAATGACAAAAATTCACTGTGAGCTCCTGTTCTCATCATTCTAGTCATTAATATCTTCACGACTTGTAAGAACGTGTCATATTTCATCCTAATAACAGCATATGCAATGTTTTTTCCTTATAAAATATATCATTTTCGTAGCTTTATTCATTATATATAGCTTTACCCTGGTATTTATAATTTATCTCATACAAACTGCTATTATGTCATTCTTCTTGGACTCGGTGTTACTGAGCTGTATGATTTATTACACCTTGTAAATAACCATGATCTGTGTGGAAATTTTGAATTTTATTAAAGCAATATGAGCTGCATGTTTGACATCGGAAAAAAATGTTGCAAATTTGTAATTAACTATTTCAATGACAGAAAAATAGAACATTTATAAACTTCTTTGTTCATATTTGCTATGAAAGAACTTTTTATACGCGCTGATTGAAGCAAAATTGAATTATTGTCGTCCTGTACAATACTGATTTCTTATATAATACTGTATATTCGGTTGTACAGAAATATTTCTTCTGAAACATTTTTAAATTTTATTTTTGTTTTATTGATCATAAGGGTTTAGATTACATACAAATTAATCATAATAACACATTTTACCAGCAAAATAAAATTCTCAAAAATGCAGCTCATATTGCTTTAAATTACGGACTTCCCTAGCTGCTTTCATAGTATACAATAACAAATATAATATGACACCTACGTCTAGAATTACATATAACAATAATGTCTATCTGTTATTTCTACCTTCAAAGCAGGTGCCAATAAACTGAATAA
This sequence comes from Saccostrea cuccullata, assembly GCF_032062105.1. Taxonomy (NCBI): domain Eukaryota; kingdom Metazoa; phylum Mollusca; class Bivalvia; order Ostreida; family Ostreidae; genus Saccostrea; species Saccostrea cuccullata. The sequence continues at coordinate 66,585 of NW_026926003.1, read as the reverse complement.
ACAACAAGGAAATTTTTTTCGTAAAATTATATCTTGTATGACTCTTAACATGCTTACTACCAAACTTTTCTGATATAAATATTTCTATTAATAGTGCACATGACCACTAAGTCATTATCAAAAATTGCATTTATAAGTCATCAATCTATTCCCCCATAAGACCAGACATTGCATGAAATCAGTAGATGAATTCATAAATGCTGAATCACATACAGGTCCATGCAGAATTATTGGTATACAAAGTAACTAGAAAACTGACCAGTCAGCAAGGGCCCCGCTATGAGGTAGAATTATAAGGGTGCAGCTTATGGAATGATTTAAGAAATACATGACGAATAAGAAACAGCAACTGTATTCTTAAAATTTCAAGATAATTCCCGAATATCCCAAAAACCTGTAAATAATATCCTTGTATTTATTTTACATAAGGCAGTAAAGAACAACTCAACACTGAATGTATATCTAAATAATAGTGAAGCTTTTGTTATATAAAATGCCAGCCTTCAATGAATGCAAATACATATCATGAAGGCTTGACCTTAACTTCAAAACAAACAGCAGTTGCAGACAAAGGTTTTCATTAATCTTAAAGTGACAGATAAAGATAAGCCTTCTAAATTTTCTGCAGCAGACTAGATAATTAATCCCAAGGGATTAATTGTACTTCTCTCTCATCATTTTCTTCTAAATTTATAATAATAACTTTTTCAGCAATGATAGAATGATCGAGGTTTTTATCCAACTGCCTTAAAAATTAATAATATTCTTGAATTTTCATGACCCCCCCCCCCTCAAAAAAAATTAATAAATAAAAATATATATCTTCTTTAATCTATTTCTTCTTTTTCAAAGTCAATGAAATTAAAACTCATCGTGTAGGCTATTTCAACAAAAATAAAGTAAAAACATTTATACTTCAATCCACATTTCATAGTGTTCATAGCATTCCAAATGGACTTAACTTCAAAACAAACTTCATTTGCAGACAGAGGTGGTAATTAATCTCAATGTGACAGATAAAGATAATGCTTTGGATTTTCTTCAGGAGGAAAGCTAATTAATCCCAAGGGGCTCATTCATTGCAGTATTCAGTTTACAACATTTTCAGAAGTTATCTCTCTTTCCCAATTCATTCTTATATAAAGTTAAGGAATCTACCCCACCACCCCAGCTCCAAACCAGAGGACATAGAGAAACAAACTTAGCATCAAAATATGTCTTTTTGCCTACTGAACTACCATACCAAATTTGAACTTAATTGGGCTACCATAAAAAAAGTTATTAGGAAAAAACAGAAAATTTGTGGACGGAAGAATGACAGACGGACAGACAGACAGACAGAGTGATTACTATAGGGCACCCGCAAATCCTTGCGGGGCCCTAAATATTGATACAGGCTTCTTAGTACAGTAATTCATTAAAGCCAAGTGATCAGGTCCATGTAATAGGAACAAATAATAAGATTAAGGGGGCTCTTTACAATGTTACAACATGGCGTACTTCCGTTGAAACGCCATTTTGGTCCCAAATGATCTGATTCAAATTCACTTAACACTGATAAATCACTGAGTATAATACAACATGCGATATTGTGGATGGAATGTACATTGTATCACCTCAATTAATACAGTGTATTGCCCAACACGCATCCTTTCTTTAAAAATTGTTTGTCAATTTATTCAATTTGTAATTATTCAATTATTAAATAATATATTTACAAACTTATAGAATAAGATTTATAGGTGAGAAAATATGATATAAAATCATGGCTTGTCCATATGTTAATTCATCATTACGTGTCAAAACACTCAGAAATTTATTTTTTCTTCAATAAACATATAATGCTTTCCAGCAAAAAATATCTCTCAAAAATGCAAATTTGATAAGATAAGACATACATGTATGTATTATCTTCCCATCGAGTAGAGGATACTCTGTTCACGATTTGTATACACCCAAATGAATGGTTATACCTGGTGAAATTTAAAGTCTTCATGAAATCACCAAAACGTTTGGACGGTAAGTAGAATTTTGCATGACCCAAACATTTGATCAACATTGATTATCAGCTGTTTGTATGGGAAACGTGCAGGTTTTAGACGAAGTGTGAATTTGGTTGTAGGAATTTCTTTTACCCGCTTTTGGCCATTTATCATGTTTACATGCTTTGTTATATCTAGCACTGAATAACACATGCAAGTTGGATAAAAACGGTAAGTAAATCTACCTTTCTCAATACCATGAATTCACTCAATACATGTCTTTGTCATTGACTGGAAACGTGATGGTTTTCGCTTAAACTCATTTAAAAACAATACATGTACAATACGAACTTCTTTCAATGTCCTTACGTGACATTTTTTTAATACTTGTGCAAGTAGAGTTTATTTGAAGTTTATAAAAAAAAAGAGTACAAAGATATTTGAGTCCACTCTTAAAGCGGATCTCTCACACCTGAATTTTTGTGATGTTTGAAATTTTTGACATTTTTTCAATTTTGTTCAATTTCTTTTTTTCATTGTTTTTACCCTTTGATATTGTATATCTTTTCAGATATTGAAGAAGATCCAACTCGCTATTCTCAAGAAAATGCTGTTTTAGTTTTTCTTTTGTCTATTTTTGAAAATTTAAATAAAAATTATGTTGATCTTACTTTTAACTTTGTTAGTTACTATTTCAATATTTTAAAACATTAAACTTTGAAGAGAAAGAAATATATGCGGTATATTGCATATACTTGCCCCCACAAAAGTTACATTTTGAAAACTTCACGAAATGTGCTGTATTCAATAAATTGTATGAGAAATATAAATTAACAGAACATATTATAGTTTCAAAGCAGTTTATTCACAATTTTTGTTTTTATGACATCACAAACTAGTCCAATTTTAGAAATTTTTTCAGAAAGAGGACAAAATGGACAAAATTTCAACAATTTTAGCTTTTAAATTTATAGAGCGCATGTTTGTTCAGGATTAATATTTACATATTTCATTGATATTATCATTCTACACATTATATAAAAATATTGATCCTGAACACACATGCGCTCGGTGACTTTTACTCAAAATATCGACGAAATATGTACATTTTTCTGTAGAATTCATTAAAAACTGAAATTTACGTCATGTTTGTGACGTCATTACGTACATATGACGTCATCACTTATGAAAATATTCAGTGCTTTGAAATCAGCATATACTCCCTTGTTTAAGAACTTAATTAAATATACCTCCATCAAAGTTTGATTTGGGGGGCAAATATTGGTTATTACCGAATAAAGTTCTTTAGAGCACTGGGCCTACAAAAATATAGATAGGAGGGGTTTTAACAAAATTAATAGAATATTTCAAATATTTCTAAAAAATAAATTGAAATACTTTGGAACCTTATTTTATCGGATATGGGGCATATTTTTAGAAACAAATGCATGCAACAAAAATCAGTTATACTTAATAGGTGTAGAGAGCCCCCTTAAGGCCAACATTTTTTAATATGCAGTTTTACGGGACCGCCGACCCTAATTTGGGCTAAAATGAAATAAAAATAAAAGTCTCTTCTTCAAGTTTTATTTTTGTTTCTCCCGCCGATAGCTTATTTATAGTCACTGAAAAAATAAAAGAAACGTCAACAAAATTTTTACAAGCCTTTCAAAACGTGATTTGTCATTGGCTAAGGTAAATATATCCATCCAGTCACAGTTGACAAAACTAATCTGCATGAATGAGAAGCGTGGATAGTCACTGCATAGCATAACAGTTAGCGGCAAAATGTCAGAATCGTAGTGTTTAATATATTTTTAAATTGACTCAGTCATTTTTAAAAAGTAATATGTCATTTATTAGAAAAAAAGAATATTAATTTCAGATTTACTTTTAATGAAAGATTGAATAAAATAGATGAAACATTAATCTTGATCAAATGTTATGCAGAGGGCCACGTGGAAATTGACGTTCTGTCAACCCGTTGTTTTGAGAGGTTTTAAGTATGTATTATCTTTGACAACTGTTCCAAAGCATTGAAATATGGCTTGAAGATTGTTCTGAAACTTATTTTTATGACAATCATGTTTTCTTTTACATGTAACGGCTGAACAGAACACTGTAGAAATTGGCGTGACTGAGGAAATTCGAGTCACAACTTTCACTCGTTAATATCATGTTAATCACACTTACTACGATTCAAAATAGAATTTTGCTTGTTATGTAACAAATTAATGGACATCAGCGTGGTAATAACAGCTTTCTTTTTTTTTTAAAAAATTACCAATTGGGAAAAACAAAGCTGCAGATGATACATCCATGCAAATATATGACCTATTTTTTTTATTCGAAAGTTGTTGATTAGAACAAGTTTTAACAAATATTCGAATTCTGCAGTAAACAGAGTAATTGTCATTGCCTATTTTACATGTATATACTTATGGTAAATATGTGTATTTTCAACAATCATGTACTTTGAAAGCTGTAGCAATTTTGAGGCAATTTGAATATGATTTCAAGAGAAAAGATATGTTTTATCCATTTTTGTGTATATTAATTTGAATTGCATTGAAAAAGATACACAGATTTTCTTTTACCATTAGTCTCACTTGTGAAATAATTTAACTGATCCATTAAAAGCCTCACTAATTATATATTCTTGCCATTATGATAGCTACTCATAAATCCTCAAATCTTATTATTTATTCAATACCAAAAAAAATATATGATAAAATTGTTTTGCATGCATTAATTTTTTCAAATAACACTCTTTTCTGACAAATTAAGGTATTAAAACAATTCCATTCTTAATTCAAAAAATAAAAAAAATTGTTACACTTTTTGGTTTTATTTTTATTTTTCTGACCGACTGCTTGAATTTGAAGGTTTTATTTTTATTTTTATTTCGACCCCCCGACTCAATTTTTTGAAAAAAATTCCCGTAAAACAGTAAATAAAAAAATGTTGGCCTAAGGCATTCCATATAATTTGGGAAACTAGGAGAAACCATCATGTTGCACTAAAAGAAACGGGACTTTAACAGGCAAATGACAGCAATGTTTGGCAATAAAAAAAAACATGGAAAATGCAAATTCCACAAAATTTTTCAATAAATAAGTCTTCAAGGTGCTGCTGATATTATTGCACTGTCACCTAAAACTGCATGGCCATGAAGTATTCATTTTCTTAATTCAGAGAGCCAAAAGAGGCCCCAAGCATCAGCCGAACCTTGCTCTTTGCTGGCATCAGTGATTTTTGCCATATTTTACAAATTGTGAAAAGTTTAGGCAAGCAATGAATTAGCAACATAAGTTTTGAGATGATTTTTTTCTTTTTTCAACACTATTTATAATCCATTACAACAGAGTTGTAGGGAATAATATTACACTGGTTAGTAATGCTATCATGTGTGTGTGCTTATTTGTGGGTTATGTCCTGTGTGAAATGGAAGTGATGTAATTATGTTCCCCAAACGGAGTTTGGGAACATATTGTTTTTACTCTGTTTCTTATTATTATTATTATTATTTTTTTTCTTATTTGTTCTCCGGTACTTTTTTGTCCGCGAGTGTTCTCAGAAACTGTTCACCAAACTAAGTTAAAACCTTTTTAGGGTTAATGGGTGTGTAGTGTAGGTGTGCGGAACGAAGGTCATTTTGCGCGCATACGCCTGCACGTGCGTGCGCGTGAAATGAGTGAAATGACTGATATATTTAATATAGTCATAACTTTTACATTTTTTGATGAAATGCTTTGAAACTCATTATATAAGGATATATTAATAGTGTTAATAATATAATACTGTCAAATTAGCACGAACTCACGCGCATGCACATGCGCTTTGCTCTGATTGGCTGAAACTAAAAACCTCAATATCTTTTCTGTTTTTTGACAAAATGCTATGAAATTTAAAACATAGGCATACTTTAGGATGTCCTACAAAATGATATATAACAATTGTCATGAAAACATGCGCATGCGCGTGCGCTGCAATCTGATTGGCTTAAACTTTAAATGGCTATAACTCCCTTGTTCTTCAAGCAAACAAGATGGGGTTTAGAACATAGACAGACATAATGGACTGCTACAAGAAGGTATGGTCGTCATGCACATGCATGTACCTGCGTGCACGTGCGCTTTGATCTGATTGGCTGAAACAAAAATATCAATATCTTTTTCGTTTTTTGACGAAATGCTATGAAATCTTGGACATAGGCATGCATTAAGATATCCAACAATATGATATGTAACAATTTTCATAAATGCATGCACATGCACGTGCGCTGCAATCTGATTGGCTTAAACTTTAAATGGCTGTAACTCCCTTGTTTTTCAACCAAACAGGATGGGATTTGGACCTTACACAGACATAATAGACTCCTACAAGAGGGTATGGTCATCATGCACATGCATGCACGTGCGTGCACGTGAAATTGGTAAAATTAAGAATACACCTGAATGATCGTATTTTTAATGCTTTTGGATTTAATGCTTCAATATTTAGTATATCAAGATTTCTAAATAGTGGCGACAAGATGTTATCGTCATTATGCATATGCATTCACATGTGCACGCGTGCTATGCTTAAATTTGAATATACTTGGAATACTTCTGGGAAAACGTTGATAAAGTCTTAAATGCATAGAGTTTGCCTTTTTTAATAAAGCTTACAAGGAATATGGCACGAAAAGGGATTTGGGGAGCGTTTGGGGAACATCTGTAACGGTTCCCGTTACAATTAGCACTAGTTTGTATTGTGATCAACGTCAAATGCTGCCTTAATTTATAGATATGGTCTGTGATAGTGGGGCGCTCAGCTTTGCCGTGTCCATGTCTTGAAATTTTATCTGAACAAGTACATCTATACACTGGTGAGAGGCTCTTATGAAAAAATGGCCAATATATTCAATAACTACCAGTAGTAATCTTTGCCCGTTGAATCCTGTGAAGTAGGTTTTTAAAGATAATCTTTACTTTGTTCTCAATACCTATGTTGCTAAAATTATCTACAGTACATCATTGTCTACAGGCACCAGGAAGTTTTCAATTAGTCCAAGCTCTAAATCTACTTATGATGAGTCTGTGATAAAAGAAACACCCCCCCACCCCTTTATATTTTCCCCTATTTTTTTTTTTTTTTTTTTTTGTTGGAAGACTGAAAATGCAGGAATCCACTTAATATGAAAGGTATTTATCCTTAAAGAATTATGAATAATTAATAGTTAAGGGGTAGATGTATCCACTTTCATTTTGTACCCAAAACAGTTTACAAGTACAAAAATACATGTACCTCTATATTGAAACATAAAAACATTTACCAGCAAGTTTTATAAAATTGCTGAAGGTATATTAAAAGGTTTAAAAGTAACATTGATTTCCAATAATCAATTAAAAGCGAACACTAAATGCACATTTAATCTTTTTTTAAAATCTGGAATCTAGACAAAAGAAATGTTAACAGTGAAATTATGACTGTAATCTGGACTAATATTACATACACCCTAACGTGAAAAACAATTAGCTAATTTGAAAGTCGAACAAGATGAAGATTGGGATAATCCAAATAAATACTACAGTAACTGTACAGCATCATGAAATAGATATAGAATCAATATCTGATTTGTCAGTCATGGTGATAACTAATATCCTGAAAGTTGATAAGTAAACCTCATTTGATCTCTGTTAGATTGCAGACTTCAGGCCATGATTTAGGTCTTTGCCATCATTTATATGTATTGCAATGTTGTTAATATAATTGATTTTTCTTAAGCCTCATTTCAGAAAGACAGAATTGGAATAGAAAGCATCATTAATGCTGGAATTAATAAATCCCTTTTGGTTCATAGACTCTGTTATAATCAGTCATATGAATGATTTCTCATGTTTTTTTTTTGTTTTATCTTGTTCAATCACTCTGATTAATAAGAAACATTTCTCAAATATAATTACAGTACAAATCAAATAGGGAGTGGTCACTTGTAATTTTAGTCATTTTATATATATGAAATGTGCAGCAAGCAAATATAGCCTCATCGCAACTACTGTAGACGTACTTTTTTCCACGGGGTCATAATTCCGCGGAATCTCAATTTCTGTTTAATCCACTGGTAGAAAATTACGCGGATTTCTTAGACTGTCACTATATGCCTTACATTTATATTAAGTACGCTTGGACAAATTTCCGTGGAAAATTTGTAACCGCGTACATAGCGTTAGCCGTAAATTACTACCAAACGGAAAAAAGTACTTCTACAGTATCTAAAGATTTGAAAATGGATATGGATTTCTGAAACAAATCTGACTTTTTTGCAAATCTAATCTTTTAATTTATGTTAATCTTATTAATCCATATAAACATATACAGAGCCTGAAAATTTGTACTGAAAACGAACTGAGGCAAATTGTCTTGTAGACCACTTATTAATAAGCTAAATAATGAAATCTCATGTACTTAGAAGTCACCACGACCACCCACTCACACCATAATTCAATTAACAAAAAAATTAATTTTTAAAAAAGAAATGACAAATGGCTTTCAAGAGATGCATTTTTAAAAGATGTTTTTAAAGAACATTCTTGACTGTGAATATGAAAGCAGATAAGGTTACTGCATCTCCTTGACATTTCTGAGCACCCCTTGTATTGTGTCGTTTATAAAATATTTCTTGAAAATTTTTCTGCCAGAATTTAAAGCTATACAAATGAATAAAGATTCACAAACAAATAATGTGTATTTAAAGGTCTAGTGAAGATAATCCTCTCTTGCTTTTTTGTGCGTTAACATTTCAAACATTTTATCCACTCAAAAAGTGCACACTACATTGTTTGCTCAGAATCTTGATAACAAAAAGCAAGATACTATATACTCTCTTCTCTATAGCACTGAAGTTGACAAGGGTACCTTGTTCTTGTTAATTAACCAGCGATGCTCTACCACTGTACAAGAACAATATATCTAATGTTCTCATCAAATACCTGAAGCTTACCTATTTTGCCCTCTGTGTTTTGGTGGCCTGCCACCTGATTATCTAAGGGCTTGGTACCTGGGGGTAAGGTGGGGGTTCGCTGTAGGGAAGACATTACTTTCTTCAAGACTGAAAAACAAATATTAGTTTTAATGATTTTAAAAAACAGCAACAAAGGCAAGCTCAGGAAAATGCTGACCTAGCAAAATCTTGACTTGTTCAAAAGCTGTTTAAACTATACTAGCTGTTTTACTAACACTAACTTATTTAATAAGACAAATGAACAATTTTTTGTTACCATGCAAGTTTTGCCTGGGGTACCCAGCAAGAACACAATGGACTAGAATAATAAATTGAGGAAATTTGGATCATATTACACAAATTACATTTAAATATTCAACCTTTATGCAATATTCATATGGTTAAAGTTTGTGTGAAATTCAAATACCGTACATGTATCTACATTTTGTAAGACTACAATGCCAACAAGAACCAAACTCTCAAATCTCATATATTATAATTCTTACTTCATTTTCAAAATGATCCACATTTTAAGGAATACTAATAAAGGATTGGGGGGGGGGGGGTTATTCATGTTATGAATTACAGACCAAAGTCAAAATATTTAATTTCGGACTTATAACTGCTATTGGATGGCCGCTGCATGATCTTATCAAAGCACATGGTTCACAATTTTCTGTAATGCTTTGAAGACAAAAGTACTACCCATGTACAAGATAAGAGAGGGCTTGCTGGATTGGTCGAATTTCATGGAAAATAACAATCAGTAGTGCTGTTTGGAGTACAGTATATATATTGCAGAAATCAAACAAGGCTGTACTTCACAGAATTATAAAAATAGAGACAACACATTATCAAAACATTTTCTAGATGTACATGAATACATATTCAGGAAGCTATGCAAGATTCTCTTAAGGAAGCAATCATAATTCATACATAACTAGTTATGAACGTAAAATGTATCTCTTTATGTATCTCTCTGTAGCCTGTGTTCATGATACTGTATTAATGGTTTGTAATACAGTAATACATAAATATTATTTTCTTCACATCCATTGTTAAACCTTATACAGTGTGCAACATAAATTATGATTTTAAAAAACCCCAAAGTAGAATGTACTTAAACATTTTCAGGTCAGTAAGCATTAAGGATAGATTTTCTTGAGGGAGAAATCATTTCAAAATACTTATCTGCCAATTTACTTCCTGATTTTATCAAGTTAAGAATTTTTCTGAAATTTTAAGATTGAAATGCTTCAATGTAAATTTTTATGATGCCTTCAATATTTATTCTAAAAAATAATAGATTACAAAAATGTCAATTTTTAACATAGTGGTTATGAAACTTATGACTTAACAAGCTGCATATTCTTTGAAGTTTATTGACTCATGAGACACTAGTGTCCAATTAAATACAAATGTCCTGTATGAGTTATCGTCATAGCATATGGAACTAGAAATTACTTAGCAAGGAATTCTAATTGATCAGTGCTGGTTACTTTTGACTTTTCCTCTGTATATTCCATTCTCTAAATGTGTCTATAAATGAATGAATGAAAATGACAGTCATATACTGGCTTTTTTAATAACTGACATAATTGTTTTCCTTTGCTGTCATATGAACAGGACATTGTGGGTGTTTTCTACGAAAAGTGAAAAATGAAATGTCCATTTAAGAATTAATAATTCATTTTTATGCTTTCAGTGCATGAATGCATTGAAATGCAGTGGAAAAACCTGATTTATACTTTCTTTAATATGCAAAGAAAATTAGTATTCTTTATAATAATGTCATTTATGTGTGTTATTGAAACAAATAAGCTCCAATGATTCCCTGGTCTAGAGATTGTCAGAGACATTTAAATAAAAATTATTTTTATTTACAGGTTCAATAAAATGCCACCCCAAAGCAGCAAATGTTCTCTTTGAAAAGAAAAATATTCACAGGATTATTAAGGTCATATCTTTTAAAAGTTTAAATACGGAATAACAAAAATACCCTCAGGACCCATCCCTTTAACAATAAATACATGTAATTGTTTATAATCAATGAGTAATGATACCTTATAAAACGTCAAGCATAAACATAAATACTTCATTTCAAAATACAAACAGACATTTATAAAATGATAAATTGTTGATCATTTAACACAGTTAGAGTAATTTGTCATAAACATGAAAAAGACATACAACGTGTTTAATAAGCTACAAAATATTTGTTGAAAATATCAAAATTTATAATTATGATAATTACATAAATATTATTGATTATACATGGTATTTTCATTGAAAAATTGTGTTGATTATACATGCATCATAACTTTTTATTTGAAAATCTTCAATTAATTGTTGATTTTATTTGTATGCTTGTTTAATGTCTCTTTGAGAATTATTCCCTAATACTGAGACACATTGTAAAATTGTTGGTGGGGGGTTTCAAATTTTAGACCTATTTCCAGGGCACTCAGGGCCATTGAGCAGTGACTGGTGAGAGATCTTTTTAGTCCCCAACCGGTGAAACCGGAGGGGACTTTAGGTTTCCTCTGCGTCTGTCCGTCCGTCTGTCTAGCTGTCCTACTTGGTTTTCCACACTTTTTTTTCTAAACGCTTGCAGATATTGAGCTGATTTTTGGTATATGGGTGTATCTTGATGAGTTACAGATCAAGTTTGAATTTCATTTTGCTTCATTGATGTTTGACATAATTATGACACTTATAATTTTTCATAATGGTTTAAGATCAGGTTCGTGCTGCGCTCAATTCCAATGGTCAACATGGTAAATATGAACCGAGAAAAAGACGTTGAAAAAAAATTAAGAGGCAGTCCACCGAAAAACCAGGCAGTATTGTATTAATAGGCGGCACATCGAATGTGAGGAATATTTGGTATTTTATTAAAAACAATACCAGTGTAGTCCAAAAGGAATAATGTAACTAAAGATTTGTTTGAAAATTGCTTATTTAGTAAAATATCCGTGTGTTTTGTGTTTTTGAATTCCCCTATATAAACCATTGAAAGTAGGTAAGAAACAAAGAACTGTAATTTCCAATACAATTTTAACAGGACTATAATTCACGCTTAAATAAATCTAGAAATATTTCATCGTTTTGTTTAAAAAATAAAATCATTGGGAAAAACACTTTTAATAGAAGTTTTCTGGCAAAATATATAGACGTTTTTATGAAAATTTGCGATGCAAGAGTTATCTCCCGTGTCATCGGTAAATCTGCTAAACACATTTTCATCGTAATCCTAATGAAATATTTAGAATCGATACACTAAAGAAAATTATTAAACAAAAAATAAATAATTTTTTTTCAAAATATAATTCATTTTCGCCTCCAAGCATAATATTTAGATTAAAATTGGCTATAATATTCAGGTTAAATCCATTTCCATTGATGTATCAGTGACGTCATAATATTGCGTCACAATGAAATAGTTTCAAGTTTTCCAGAGGAGTTCGTAAATTCTTTGCGTAAAGTGTATTAAAGAAAAATATTTTTAAAAAATGATTTATCTTTTTCTGTTTAATTACTCTTCAGAGTGCATTATACTAAATGTTAAATAATATTTTAATATCAAAATGTATTTCACACAGTACACGGGCGGCGTCTCAGCAAGATGACGTTTTGATAAGTAATTTTATATATGTCCGAGAACTATTTTTTTTTAAATTGATTTACCAGGATATGCGTTTAAATAATTAATGAAGTGTTTATAATGAATATTTCTCATAAAATTGGGAATCAATGATGAATGTTTTAGATTTACGCAACATTAAATTCAACGAAGTTGGTAAATGTAAAAACTAAAACTTAAATACATTTATCTATGCAATCAAATCAAAATAAACGATATACTATGGAATGCCATATACAGCAGCCAACTGCCTACTGCCAACTGCTGACTGCTTACTGCCAACTGCCACACATATTTGAACAAATGTTATATTTATATGAATTTTCAAAAAAAGAAGAAGGTAAAAAAAAAAACAAGGTGCGGATCTAGGACATTTTACCAAGAGGGTCACTCTGGTAAAAAAAAAAAATCAAGCCCAGAAATTTCTTGACAAGAAAATAAAACGAATGTTAGTCCTTTCCTAAATGTGAAAATTTATTTCAGCTGGGGAGAGGGGGGTAATTATGCGTCACACCTTCATGTCTATGACATTTTTTATACCAACTTAACACGAATTCGCGTTTCAGGGGGGTGGGGGTTCTAAGGTCCCTTTTAGTTGATAACTTTTAGTTGGTCTAGTTTGTGCATTAAATATCTTTACAGAATTCAGAGGGGTGATCTGGACCCCTTTCTCTAGATCTAAGCATGTAAAACACATCTTATTTGCAAAAACAAATAGATATATTAAATGTTTAATCGACTTTTTCTTTTTGTTGTTGTTTGTTTGTTTGTTTTGTTTGTTTTTTGTGAAAATTTACATAAATATCAATATAAAAATAAAATTTATTCAAGTTTGTGTAGCAGTTGGCAGTAAGCAGCTGACAGTTGACAGTAAGCAGGCAGCAGTCGGCAGTAAGCAGTTGGCTGTCGTATATGGCATTCCATAATATACAGTTATTAAAATGAAAAAAAAAAAAAAAACTGAAAAATAAGTTATAAAAATATATTTATCGAGTTAAATTTACTGCTGAATTCCCGACTATAATTTGGCACTATAACGGAAGGTGGTTTAGTGAAACAATTTTTTTTTTTGGTTTATTTATTTTATTTATTTAGTTTTATTCTGCGATTGAAACAATCACACGCTCATATTTAATATGGAGCATAAACCTGTGACTATGTTGACCAATACTAAAATGTTTTCATGTTCATGAAACCAATTTTTAAAAATAATGATGCCATGACCCTGTACCCCCCTTCCGCGCTTCTTGCTTGCGATTTTTCGGCTCTTGAATAATTATACTATACATGAAAGAACTTATTTTCTTATTTATATAAAGACAAATTTGTAAAAGAGGAAAAGGCTTTACAGATGACAGGTAAGAAAAAACTTGGATAAAGTCGAGACTTTACACATAAAAATATTTATTGCATTTAGGCAATTTTAATTTCGCTACTGATAGAATTTACTCGATTTTTAATTCCTGAGACATATAAAAAAGAAATTTTACTTGGAAATAGGATGAATAATGAAGCTAGAATGTTGTCTGCTCTTGTTGTTGCATAATGCATGCACAAATACTTTTTTTAAAATACCGCGTATCTATTAAGAAATCAATCAGTTGTTTTACATGTAATCTTCATGTAAGTAAAAGACATTGGTAATTTAAATAATATGTACATTTCAATCTATGGTTACACTCATTTAAAAACAGTAAACTGACTGAAAAGAAATAACAGACAAGCATTTTTTCTGATAAATTAAAACGAAGAGCCAAATTTAGGAAATTTTTCTAAATTTACGGTACAAACCGATCCCGATTGAAATAAAACCGATCCCGATCGAAAATAATGAAAAATTGATAAATTTTTCAAACTTAAGGCACCTGCCACCTATATAATATTTTCAAAAAAATAAATCAAGTAATTTATTAATCATATTACAACAATGAGCCAAATTTGACATTACTATTTTAGTATTTTCTTCTTTATACAATTCCGGTCGGGATCGGTTTCATTTGTGAAAACTATGAAAAATAAGTAAATTTGACTCCTTTTATTTCTTTCAAAATACCTTTTCCCAATGTTTTTATTGAATGACCCAAAAGTTTGTACTTTGTATTCATAATATAAACATAAGAAAAAAAATCTGTCCTTGTAATGTATTGGGTTTTATAACGTAATGAAAATTGGATACTGAATTCAAAAAGTTACTTGCTAAACTCAAATTTGGACCATATACTTTTTTCTATAGAAATATAAATTGGAGTCTTATTCATTAATAGAATAAAAGATAAGAGTCTATGCTATAAATAATATTCATCGACACATCCACCTTAGGAGTATCTGTTACATATAAAACAAAATAAAAACGTAGTATTTTTTTTACCCTCATGTTGACCTTTTTGCACTTAAAACTAAGCATTTACCAAAACTAGGACTAGGGGAGCACTATAAAATTTTTTGATGTTGTCATGTGTAAACACTTGCTTTAATAAGTCTACATGCAAAAAATAATTGAAATCTATGACATACGATGTGCCACCCATTGCCTGGTTTTTCGGTGGACAGCCTCTTAAATGAATTTTCGTCTTTATGTGGATTATTTTCTCAGGTTAAAGGCATTCACATTCACAACCTCAAAATCAAGCAGTTTTACCTTGGTCATAATTTTTGCATATCATAAAATGACATCCTGAAGAAAAAGGGGAACCCGGTAGGGGACATGTATTGCTTATGCAATACTCTCAGAATGCTTGTTTAAGTAGGCATCTACTAATACAAGGGACCTAAGTTGTACAGTCTCATCCAAAGGCCCACAGTGGGATTTGAACCTGTGATAAAGGGATCAACTACTTGCTCCCTGGCTCTCAAGCAAATGCTCTAACCACTGTGCCATGTAGGTTACTTCATTTAGTTTTAAAAACAGACAGCAGATCTGATTAAAATTTTCTACATTATTCATAAAAATTAATTATATTTGTAAAATCTTATATTTCTATGCCTGGAAAATGTCAACATATATTTCATAACTGATCATAACCTACACATAAGTAGATGACATTTTATATGTTACTTTTGTTGTCTGGATTTTAATATACATGCATGTATTGTCACTTGTAAATTATAAATTTTTTTAAAATCCTTTTTCCTAGAAAGCTTTATCATCCTAAATTATATAAAAACGTATTAAATTTCAGGTATCTCAAAAAGCATGGAAATTTGTTCATCTACTGCACTGTTTAACAACTTAAAAAATTTAAAGAATCTGCAAACACTGAACAAAGAGAAACAGAATTTAAAGAAATCATATCATGCTATACCCCTCCTAAATCCTAAGTTGATTATCCGATTGCATGGTAAGCTGCATAAATCAAAGTTTCTTAAGCTCTGCATGAGAATTAAAAGGTAGCCATCATAAAAATTATGAGTATATACAGTGTTTACACATGCTATAATAGTATATGCAAAGTTTAGTAATGAGTATGCTGGCTGGTGCCTTGCATATAATTCCAGGAAACTGCAAAAAAAACCTGCAAGTCCATCTGCCTACTTATCCTAATTCCTAGAAGCTTTAACAGGTTGGGACCAATCGCCCAAATGGGATATAATAGTCCGTTTGGGATATAATATCCCAAATGGGCTATAAATTTACAGTGCAAAAATTGAAAATTTTTATTTTGGCTATAAATATCATAAATCCGCATCAGGACACTTAAAAAGGAATAACTTTTGGTTAACAAGTTTTCCTGTATGTCATTTGTTTAGGAGATCGATCCCTCGGAAGTTCTTTAACTTCTTGGGGATCAATCTAACAAATGGTAGGGTTGCAGAAAAACCTGCTTACCAAAAGTTATTCCTTTTTAAGTGTTTTGATGCGGATTTGTGATATTAATAGCCAAAATAAAAATTTTCAATTTTTGCACTGTAAATTTGTAGCCCATTTGGGATATTATATCCCAAACGGACTATTATATCCCATTTGGGCAATTGGTCCCAACCTGTTTAATGCCAAGACTAATTTATTTTTATCAAACTATTCCCAATATGTAGTCCACTAGTCCCCACTCCAAACCCACCTTCTAAACCCCCTCCCCTCAGTCCTTAACAGTCCACTAGTCCCCACCCCACAGACCTTATTTGCAGTTCTAGGAAACTTAATTCAGTTCAAAGCTCTCTCAATATCTGGGTGCACATTACTTCTTAAAACATGTACCAATTCAAGAAAGAAGCTAGTTGTAATTTAAGCACACATTTTCCAACTGAATAATGAAAAAAAAATTGTTGTAAAGATGAATTACAAGATCTTATTTCTTATGTCATAACAAAGGTCACTAATCCCAAGTTTATAACATGTATCAGGGACTAGACTGAGCTTAATTGCTAATGTAAGTTAACACCTACTAAATATGCTGGAAAGCTTTACATTAAATTGAAGGTTATGTTAATTAAATTGAACTCTTTTATTTGATATCAAATTCTTTCCTCATGGATACTCTGTCCAATCAATGGTGAATGATATCTTTAATCAGTTTTTACCTATCCACTGTTCCAGAAGGAAATATAATTAATATATTTTTAAATAATATCTAATATTTACTCATCTAGAAGTGAATAGGAATGGGCAGTAGACTCAGCTATTTTAGCCCTAATCCTATGTATTTATAAAGTAATTACAAATTAACATATAAAAAAGAAAAACAACATTTACTTATAAACACGGAGATATATCATGCACTGTTTACTGTTCATCTCTTTGAAGGTGGAAATGAGCCTCCCAGTGCACATGAAAGTAAAATAATGTGTTTTTATCCTACATGACACACTTTGCTAAAGGGAAGATTTGATTCATCTTGATACATGTGGATAAGTGAAATGCACCTCATGAAAGGCATGACAATAGCACAATATTTAGTCTTCTATTTTTACTTCAGTATTTTAAAAGAATGCTAAAATGTTATGGCTTACTATTTGGTAAATATCATTTTTTGTTGTACAGATGCACCAAAGATTTAATTTAGTTCTTCACACATGCATTGTAAAACTGGAACAAATTATTCAAAGGTATACATATTACAGATTGATAGATCTGATAGATGCCTTACTTATTGCAAAACCCCCGCTTATGATGATCGACATTTTTAATCTATACCTATTTAAATTTAATTGTTGCTTGCACAAGAACAATACAGCTCTGAACTGATTATTTGATATGACATAACATCAACTGACAATTTTTCAGATATATTCTCAGACAAAATACAAGACATGGTGCCAAACATTTCATACAATACATGGTTAACCATTGTTGACAAATAGAATTTAACCCCCCATGCAAGTTTACCAAGTATTTAAGAAACTACCTATTGTATTTAAAAAAAAAAAAAGGCTAGTTAAGTACTTACCAATTTTTTTCAGCCCGGCTTTTGCAAGAGCAGACCCTGTCTTGACCCTTGGATGCTGATGCCCACTATCTGAAAATGTGATGTAGACATTTTTGATATACTGAAGAATCATTCTAAATAATAAAAAAAAATCCCGTGTTATTTCAACGCCATCTTATCGATTCATCCGTGTCACACAAAGTAAGAGGCCTTTAAACTTCGATGTGTACATGTTGCCAGGTGCTAATAAAAATAGAATTTGTTCCGACTAGCAAACCTCACGTGTGAGTTAGCGCGATTTGCTTTTCCTTGAAAGCAAAGAGACGAATCACACCCACACGTATTCTCATACTTTATACTACCTGAATGCCTTGAGTAATTTGTTAAAAGACTCCATTGTTTTTCTGTATATTGTGATTGATTTGGATGTATGGATATGCGGAAGCGACTTACGAAATTATATGTAGGAAGGGACATAACTCTAAAAGTTTTCTTATACCTTCATTGTAATAAACTGACATACTAACCTTCGAGTTGAGAAATTTAATGCCTATTTTATTAGGTCATTACTTATTCACGGCCACTTAATGGGTATTACAAAATGCCCAGACATACAAGTTTTTCATGACAACCTTCAGAGATGTACCTGTACGCTATACAATTTGCTGAATTTGGACCACTTCCGTTTGCTACGGAAGCTTATAAATGCGGGAAGCAACACCTTTTGATTTTTTGTCCCCCGCTTGAAAAGTGGGGGATATTAATTTGGGTTTGTCCGTCCGTCCGTCCGTCCGTCCGTCCGTCCGTAAATGAAAAGTCCGTCCGTCCGTCCGTCTTTCTGTCTGTCTGTAACGCTTTCGTTTCCACACGATATCTCGAGAACCCTTTGAGCTTTTGCAATGAAATTTAGCATAGCAACTCCCTATGGACTAAAGAAGACCCCTATTGATTTTGAGGTCAAAAGGTCAAAGGTCAAGGTCAGAAATAAGCAAATTCTGTCTGTTAAAACACTTTCGTTTCCACACGATATCTCTAGAACCATTTGAGCTATCGCAATGAAATTTTACATAACAACTCCCTGTGGCCTAAAGAAGACCCCTATTGATTTTGAGGTCAAAAGGTCAAAGTTCAAGGTCGTAAATTTATACATTCTGTCTGTGTGTAACACTATCATTTCCGGGCGATATTTCAAGAAGATTTTGAGCTTATGCAATGTAATTTTATACCAAAACTCCCTAGGACGTCTCTCGCCCCTCTCAAAGTGCCCCGCCCCGTTTGTTTTATTAGTATTTATAGTATTACATGTCGCTATTTTTAGCGCAGGGGCATGAGGAGAGTTATTGCGTATAAAACAGGTTCTCGGCGGACTTTATGTTCTTATTACATCTATTATAACTGTTTAATAAAGGCTAAATAAATCAAACACCATGGATTGTGTAAAATTTTGAGAATACCGAACATGAAAACATGAATATATACACGTATGTGACTTCAGTTCTGCATATACTTCACTGCGTGTTAAGCGACTCCGTGGTCTAGTGGTTATGTCACTCGCTTCTAAACTGCGAGGTCCCGGGATCGAATCTCGACCGATCCTTCCTTTTTTTTTTTTTAAATACTTTTTTTTTTACTAAATGATAGTATTCAGCATGTGAAATGAAAAATTTATGAGGTTATAAAATCATCATTACAGTGTGATAAATATTCCATATAAAAAAAAATCTTCTATACACATAATAAAGAATAAGCAATCAAATCTTTATATGCATATTGACATACATGTATTTTATTTCCTTCAGTATACATGTATACATTTAATAATTCTACAAATTCAGTCAGGGGGAGCCGACTTTTTCCCTAAGCGGGGGACACGAATTCTCTGAATTAGCTTGTTTCTATTGACGCGTGGAATTGTTTTAAAATTGTAGAGCATGTACACTTTGCAAATATTTATGAATACTGAATAATTTTGGACGATGCACATCCAATGAATTTTGAATTAATTTATTTTCTGTATAAAACATATCATTTTCTACCATAAAATCTCCTTTTGCTTGTTTTGTTTTTTATTATGATTTATTTAATTTTTTTCTTTCTTCATAATACGGGTAGTGCGATATTGATTGATATATAAAGTATTTATGATTTATTTATTTCAATATTAGGCGCCCTTGGTTATCAAATCTCAATAAATGCAAAACTATTATCAATTTTGCATATTACCACCAATAGTCATAACACCAAATTTTTATTTTAACAAAAATTTGTGGGAAGACATTACTCATGGACATGTAATAATTCAGTTCATTAATTTTTTGTTTCATGTATGTGTTTCCTATCCTGTGAATTTTAGGTCGACTTGGAGATCTATAGGATATATCCTACGTACTTGTAATCCCTGAACTTTATTCTGAAGGCCTTTAGAAACCGCGGGAAAGGGGGCATACACCCGATTTTTTTTTCGAACAAGGGCGCGGGGGATTTAGAAGGGGGAGGGCAAACACTATCATACGGATGGGCATCAGTGTTTCACAAACGCATCACTGTGTCTTTCAATGCAGAGGCGCCGGAGTCCCCCCCCCCCCCGGGGGGGGGGGGTTAACAAGTTAGGTGTTATAATTCAATAACAATTTAATTTAAATTTTTTAAAGTCTTTTTTATGTTAAAGTCTTGATAAAATTTCAAAAACTGTACTCTTATGTTATAAATGTTTTAATAGAAATATATTTCTTAATAAGCAGGAATAGTTGCGTGTTAAACTACAGTCTGCTAATGAATCATATTGTGTCAATCCAATTTTCAAATCATATAGTTGAATAATACTAAGTAAAAAGTGTTAACCTTTGCACTTCCATTTGGATTCTTGCATTTTTTCCAGAAAAAAGGAAATGCTAATGGGAGAAAATGTTTCATCATTACGTATAATAGCCAAACTGTTCTTAATTGTTAAAAAAATAATTATAGTTTTAGCATATTGCGTCATTTCCAATAAAGCATCAAATTTATTTTTGTATTTTCCGTCTTAAAAAAAAAAAGAACAGTTTGGAGTTTTGGGGGGAAAAATGTGACAATAAACACCTACCTCGTTGTGTCAGAAGGAGATTTATGAAGAACACCGAGACTCCCAGGAGTAAAAATGAGACTATCAGCAGTGCACACGTAGTCCGAAACATGGACTGCATCTCGCGACAAAGCATTATACCAAGTCTGCTATTAGCGCGGCCATTTGACTAATTATACCCCCATCCAAATTCATTCATATTCATGGCATGCATCTCTTGGAAGGTGTTCGATTAAGAAAACAAACATGAGGATGGAGTAGAAGGACTTCTAAAGGTCAAATGCATTTCAATAAGACTTGACAAGGTTTCTCTTTTGAAGTTTAATATTTACAAGGATTGCTTCGCCTTGATAAGTAATTAACATAAATAATGTGGCACGGATCCTGGTAGATATTCAACCGACAGAAACACGCAGATACTTTTTATATAATAAAAGGTCAACTAAGTGATAATATGAAGGTCTTATTACCCTGGTACATAAAATCTTAACATATCAGTCAGTTACCTCTAAATCAAAATCTGCGATTTAGCAAATATGTCAAGGTAACTAGTTTTATTGAGAGTGAAAAGTACATTTTGTTAATTCACGAAGCATGCGCCTCTTGTTTTTGCTTGTATTAATCAGGGACCTATATAACAAGTATATGGGCCAATATTGAAATGAGATCCTACTGATTAATAAGTGTTCATCAAAGTGCTTTTCTTATAGATTCACTGGTAATATAATTTCTTTTCTCATATTAGATATGCAACAAATCTGAAACTCTGTATAAATAATATATCACTTAGTACATTTGCATGTTTAAACGAATTTTATATTTATTAGTATAAATTATTTACCATGTCTGGAAAAAGAAGTTTCCCTATATTCAAGAATTTTTTTTATAAAAAAAAAAATAATTGGAAAAAAGAGAACAAGGAATGTATCTTTGTATTGGTTGAAGTTGTAAAAACAAAAATATGCCTCCGATGAACTTTTTCCTCGATTTGAAAAAAAATTACCTTAATTAAGAAATGTTCATTATGAAAAAAAGAGAATGACATTTTAACCTCCACAAATTGCGAAAGAAAATTCTTTTTTTATGTAGCAAAGTCATGCACAGCATATTCGAATTATGCTGTGCATTTAATAATGAATTCCATTGGAAAAATATGTTGTGCGAGATGAAATAAAAGTAGGTCACAACAGAGATAATGCTAGCAGGCATAGAATAGCATTTTATTTAGTATACATGAAACGAAAAACGTTAAAAAAATGAGTTTAACAACCAAGCGGTGTGAGCCTTGATTCGAGTAAAGTCAATAGGTGAGCACACCTTTTCGTATCGTTTCCCAGACTTTGTTATAATGACCCTGGAGAAATGGGCCTGTTTGACGGCGAACACGTGACATACAGCTGCTAAATATCTCACCATTGATCTATGAAGGCGCAAACTGCTCGTCCTTCGCGAAATTCAAAACGAGGTGCATTAATGTCAGACAATTTGATAAAACAAGGGGGCATAGTCTCGTATCAAATTTTTGGTTATCAGCATATGTGGTGAACAAAGTTACAATGAATCCTTGGAGCAAATACCTTGTGTTTCTCAGCCTGGACAGCAGCAAAAAATTGATGGATATGAATCAAATTGTTGAGTCCATTTTCATTTATAGACTTATCTTCGAATCTTGCTCTCGAATGATCTTTCCTGGATAATGTTCTTTTGGCACGTTTTCCTAATAATGACAAAAGATTTGTAAAATCTTCCCCTACCACAGTTGTGAAAAAAACCCTCGTCAGGTAATTCATGTTCCTCCACTTGAATTTTTCTCACCCGCAGGCGGCATCTCATTAATACAAAGAACATGATATAAAAGTTTATTGAAGTAAGCAGGGCTGATCCGTGATTTGCTTTGTTTCACTTGATCCATTTTGTTCATGTAACACTCTTATAAATTTGATTTTGAGCATAATGTATTAGCAGCGTTCGTTATCTCCATATGAAAATTTCTACTTTCCCATGTTGAAAAACACCGACACAGGAAAAAGTCAAAATAAGAATAAAACTTTAGTGATATCATGTATTTTATTGTGTGGTGCTTGATGAAACTAAAACTTGCATGTGTTAAAAATGGAACTAAACAAAAATCTCGAAATACTGTATTTAAAAATAGAAGATTTTATATTAAAGTGCATTATTTGTAAACCAACTTTTATGCTAGACTACATATAATTCAACCACATGAAAGGAAGTTTGCAAAGTTTTCCGTAGCATTTTAACTTAAAAATTATAATTGTGCACGCTGAATCTCCCATGAAGAGTCTTTTAGGTTGAAATGTACCGACTATAATATGGCACAATAAAAAAAAATTGAGGGATTTTCTAACAATGGGTACACCCACGCAAATTACAATAAAAGTTGAAAACATGAAAAGACAGTTACATCTTTCTACATAATAAAGGTCCTACAGAGTTGTGAAGCTCTTTAAGACTATTAATGAAATTGTTTTAAGAGTTCGAGTTTGGATGGAAAGCTTCTGAAAGATGTGATAAATATAATATACAACCACTGGACCTTTTTAACCTTTCTTATATCGGTAAAAAAAAAATCCATTATGTTAGGCTGCAGCACACCTTCTGATTAGAACATACACTTCAGCCTAGAATTATTATTATTACTCTGTCGTCACGTCTTCTTATTTTATTTCCAGGCACGTTGTTTGTGGATGGAGAGATAGCGCAAAAATGGAGGAAGGGATGGATGTAGGCGACACATTCGATACTTATGAAGATTTTGAAAAAGCTTTAGAAGCCTACTGGAAAGAGAAAATGTTCAGACAGCAAATCAACAAAAAGCGAGAATCTAAAAGTGAAAAGACCTCTAGATTTGTAAAATATGAATGTGAGCAGACCCTTGGAGACACTCAAAACTTTGAATTTGAATTCATATGGAATTCTCTTATACAGACAGCCAGCTGAATAGTAGCTGCTTTTAATTTGCATCCACAATAAGTTGCCTGTCAACTGATTTCAGCGAACAGTGCTAATGTGATTTCTACATGCTAATAAAATTAGCAAAAGTTTCTTGTTTTCCTTAAACAGCGCTAATTTTCTTTCAAGCCATTTATCTATTTTGCAATTCCCAAGAAATAGCTCTTGGTTTCCAAGATGTGGAGACCTTACTCAGGCGCCGTCATTACAGTCCCAGCTTTTTCCATATGGATGCTGGTGATGGTGATTTTGTACAGCTGGAGGCCTGGTGCTTCTTTAGTATATTATGTCTTTTTCAGGTATGGTTAATCATTTTGCAAATGTCAAACTCAACTGCTCAATTTCAGCTTGTGAGGGATACTGTCACAGATCTGATGGGGAGATTGATTCACTTTTTGAGGGCATTGACTTTTACAGGTTTGAGGACTTGTGTTCAGATTTATTCCGCCATTCAAAGATTCCACGAGTACAAAATGTAAGTTTGTTTGTATGCACGTTGTTTAACTAACAAATCTTGAAGATTTATGGTCTCATATTCTGAAGCCATAAAGACTTTTACTTGAAATCTTTAAAACAGCGCGGCCTCATTGAATGGACACCCTGGTTCATGGAGTGTCTTTCAGCATATGTGGTCCCTGAACCCAAGTCAATGCAATTCTTTTTCTCAGATTCACCATCACCAACGACAAGATATTGACAGGATTGTGTTGTCAACTTTGTGTGTCCCCACCATTTGAAGCTACATTTAGCAGTGAAACTCTGTCATTTTTGTGTTAATTAAATTTGAATCAAACTATTCCGGTGTGTTCTCCCATAATGGCCAAAGCTGGATAGTTTTCAATACATGGATATCTTCTGACTTCATTCATAATTACCTTGATAGTGTTTTTATACATAAGTGAAATTTAATTTAATTTAGATATGTAACTTTAACTGTACGATTTCATAATATATGAATTCAAAAACGTTTATATTCAGGTATTTATACAATCGGTTTTTTTATTTTTCTCAATAAAAATGAACGTCCTTGATTGGACATTTACATATATTTTGTTTTGAAATAGGTACTTTTTCTTTTAATCAGTGATCTTTAATAGGTCAAGTTGATAAAGATGCTTTATTTATGTCATTTTAATATTGCAGTACTAAGACGTCGAAAATTTAAAACAGTCAAATTAAAACAAAATCGTACACTCATTAATCTTTGAAATACTAGTATGCTGGTTACGCTCATATAAACACAAAATTCATTTCTTTTACCATGGGAAAAATACATTTTGTAATATTGAATCACTCAATTTTTGTATTCATATGAAGTGTGCAAAACCTTACGCGTGAAGACATTTAGAAAATACTTTTCCATTCTTATGTCCATACGACATACAATACTTTTTCTTATTTGGATACTGTATTTTCTCGAAATTTAAGAATGTTAATGGTTATCTAACAAAAAAGACTTAGGCAGCAAAATACTTTCATCACCTGCAGTTGTTGATCTGATACGCAAGGACATGCTCTACGTACGTACAATTTCTAAAACGAGGTAAATTATTGACAAACAAGTTGATAAAACAAGAATGTCAACCGTCTCATTTAAAGTCACCATTTAGTAAGCTCTATGGTCGATACAATAATGTCAGCATACAATTGGGATGTTTTTCATACAAATTGTTAGTCCATTATTTATACAAAATTGAAGACGGTAATTTTCCATCATGAACATATGCATTCTCCATGGCATCTTACCTCTGATTTTTGGAGGTATTTTGTATTGTTTAATGGACTCTTGATTTTGCAAGGAAAGCATATCCCCGACATTAGAAAAAAAGATGGCATATCATATACTGATAAAAGTTACCAATGTGTTCAATCTTAAAATAAGAAGTGCACACTTCAATAAAGATTTTTTTATGAAAGTTTTACCAACTATTATTTCGCGAATTTGCATAAACTACTATTCAATATTTATTTAACTTCGATTTTAAAAATAAAAGACTTGATTTAAAATTTTATTTGATAAAAAGGAAAAGTTGTTAAAAATTAAGCTCTTTATCATAGGGGCTATGGGAAGCCTGAAATATGTGTCCCATAAGAAGTATCCTTGAGGTGTGCTAGTTTTGTCATTTATTTTATTTACAGTTTGTTTAGGAGGAGTTGTGGATGAGAGATGGATAGCTTCGTAGAGTTTATGTCCATTATTTTTTCACATATGGAATTCCATATCAGACAGCCATGCAACTGCTTTTAATTTGCTTAGTTTGAAATACAGCTGCTAATGTGATGTTATACAAATAGTTTCAATCAAAAGAATTGTTGTTTTCCTTCTAATGCGTGTTTTGTTTCATATTCACATTTCAAATGTTCGCATATTTAGAGGATGCGAGATAAATACTTGCAAGAAATATGAAGAAAACTAGTTTGGCAATACTCATATGGAGACGCCTTCCAAGTAAGTAAAGTCTTTGAAATCTTTAAAACATGTCTTCTGGTTCATGATTTGTTAATTTTTTCTCAAATGTGCTTGTCATAAAAATCTACACTATATCCGTTGTAATCAGTCGAAATTTAATTTAATTTAGATTTTAATTAACTATGATTTCATTGTCATTTATAAATGTAAGTTTATTTGGGTTGTAAAAGATCACACAAATTACACAGGGTCAATTACAAATTTATTCATTGGAAAAATATTGTTGTGAATGGAAGTTAGAAGAAAATACTACATCTTATAAGTCAAAAAATTGGTTTGCTTTTGTTGACATATAATGATTTGGGTGTTGCTAAACAAGCTTGGAAATTAATTGAAGTTACGTATTTATTTCAAAGAGAAAAAGAACTTTTAAGTCAGTAGACTGCTTGTATTCCTTGCAAATTTGGCATACTTGATTAAGTTAACAATTTTTTAAATCAAATTCTATAGTTAATTGTTTTTCCAAGAATCTTCGTGCAGGAGATACACATCTTGGAGGTGAAGATTTTGACAACAGACTAGTTAATCATTTTGTGCAAGAGTTTAAACGCAAGTATGGAAAAGACATTTCTAACAATCAACGTGCACTAAGACGACTTAGATCAGCTTGTGAACGCGCAAAGAGGACACTGTCAAGCAGCTCTGATGCTAACATTGAGATTGACTCCCTTTTTGAGGGCATTGACTTTTACAGCAAAATTACACGGGCCAGATTTGAGGATTTGTGTTCAGATCTGTTCCGCTCTACCCTGGAGCCAGTAGAAAAAGCTCTTAGGGATGCTAAGATGGACAAATCCAAAATTCACGATGTGGTACTGGTAGGGGGATCGACAAGAATTCCCAAAATCCAGAAACTGTTACAAGATTTCATGGGAGGTAAAGAACTCAACAAATCCATCAACCCAGACGAAGCTGTGGCCTATGGTGCTGCTATCCAGGCCGCAATTTTAAAGGGAGACACAAGTGAAGCAATCAAAGACGTTTTACTTGTAGATGTCACTCCACTTTCTTTGGGCATTGAAACTGCTGGAGGAGTCATGACTAAAATCATTGAAAGAAATGCCAAAATTCCCTGCAAGGCATCAAAGACATTCACCACATATGCTGATAATCAGCCAGGAGTGTCCATTCAGGTTTTTGAAGGTGAACGAGCAATGACCAAAGACAATAATAAACTGGGGAAATTTGAACTGAATGGAATCCCTCCAGCACCTCGTGGTGTCCCACAAATTGAAGTGGAATTCAATTTAGATGCAAATGGAATCCTTAATGTTTCAGCCAAAGACATGAGTACGGGCAAGTCTAACAAAATCACTATCACCAACGACAAAGGTCGACTGAGTAAGGCTGACATAGATAGAATGGTGAATGAGGCTGAAAAATACAAAGACGAGGACGAGAAACAACGACAAAAAATAGCAGCCCGAAATCAGCTGGAGTCGTATGTGTTCTCTGTCAAACAGGCAGCAGAGGAACATGGAGACAAACTCCCATCTGAAGACAAAGACACTGTTACCAGAGTTTGCAGTGAAACTCTGTCATGGTTAGACGGTAACGCCTTAGCAGAAACTGATGAGTTCGAATTCAAAATAAAGGAGGTTCAAAAAGTGTGCTCTCCCATAATGGCCAAACTTCATGGTGGAAATCCGGGTCAGTCTGGTGCTAGTCAGACTAATGGTGGTCCTACAGTAGAGGAGATGGACTAGATCTGTGATCGTTGACACTATTTTTGCTCCACTGTTAAATTCTGAACCATTTTTCTCATGTATCATGTATATATGATAATGTAGATCATTAAACATGTGTATATAATTTCATGTAGATATATAAACACCATTTACAATTGTTAAAATTTATATTTTGTTGTTTAAAATAAATCGAATTCAAATTGAGACATTGTTGATTTTTTTATTTTATCTTGCTATGTACCTGGAATTAAGACAATGAATTGGAGAGCAATTTCTTGTAGTTATTACGATTAGGATTGGAATGTGATTCTAATAATCTACGAAAAAATAAATCTGCAGAATAATCCATGAGACACTCCAAAAGGAACACCAATCTTAACACAATAATTTGAGAGGACCGGTAAATACACATTGGATGTTTTTTAAACATGTATAAAAATATTTAATGAAATTAGTTCAGTTTCATTTTAAGGTTCTGATGGTAATCCTGATGCTAGATCATAAATTTTAAATCATTCTCAAAATACTTTATATTTGTCAAGCTGTGAACAAAAATATCAGCTTGCGATTGTAGTTTGCTGTTTTGAATGATTTACTAAACATCAAACATTTTTATTGCTGGGTGACATATGAATACTTATGCTGGAATATCAAAAATAAGAAACACATGCAAGTAAGCTTATTAAACTATCGTTACACTTTTAATTGTCAATTTGGTATTTCTTGCATTTGGGTATTTAGTTGCCCCTCTGTAGAAGATTCATCTTCTGGGGTAGCAGACAGTAATAGAATCAAGATGCTAAAAAAGAGCATTGTGTGACTTCATCAGAAGCTTGAAATTAAGAGATTTAGGGTGGAGCGCTTTTCAAGAGACAATTATCGTATAAGTAGAAATTTTAGCGAGGATTTGATTTTTATACGCCCGTCTTAAGACGGGTCGTATTATGTTATAGGCTTCATGTCCGTCCGTCCGTCCGTCTGTCCGTCTGTCCATTCCTGTCCGGCTCATAACTTGAATACTATTAGGCCTAGGATTATCAAACTTTGTCAACTGATACTTCTTGGGTAGACGGTGTGTCGCGCACAAAAAGTAGGTCGCTCTGACCTTTAATAAAGATACTATAGCCAAATATGGAAAAATCCTGTCCGGCTCATAACTAGAAAACTATTAGACCTAGAGCTTTCAAAGTTGGCAAAAGTATACATCTAGAGTAGAAGGTGTGTCGCGGCCTATTTCAAGGTCACTGTGACCTTCAATTAAAGTGATTTTTTAAAAAAACTAAGTTTTTTAAATTCTAAATTTCATAATCCTAAAAAATGTAAAAATATAGTTGTATCCTTATTAAAAGATGTTAAATTAAGTAAAAACTTATTTTTTCATTATATACTTTACAGCAATCTGTAACAAATGTTTATGCTTTGAGAGGAATTCAGTTTGTCCCATGGGCATAATTATCAAGCACTGGTCAAGAAGAATTTCGATAGCAGAAATTTGCATGTCAAATTAGAGAGAAATTAATGAGTTTAATGTCAGGAGCTAAGAGCGTCTTTAGATTTGATGCTGAGTTATCTTAATTTATCCCTTGAGAGTTGGGCAAAAAGAAATGGCCTCATAGTTGCTTGTGTTAATTAAAAATTCTTGATGGCTAGTCCAAGATCTTTCAATTGGTGTAATTAATTTAAACAAATTAATGTTTTAGTGTATGATTAAAACTAAATTAGTATTGTATAATATGATTAAAACTGATAATATATGTGTTCATTGAAAAAAAAATTATTTTTGCAACAAATATGCTATAAACAAATATGGAAAAATCCTGTCCAGCTCATAACTAGAACATTATTAGACCTAGAGCTTTGGCAAAAGTATACATCTAAAGTAGAAGGTGTGTCCGGGCCTATTTCAAGGTCACTGTGACCTTTAATTAAAGTGATTTATTTTTTTAAACTAAGTTTTTTAAATTCTAAATTTCATAATCCTAAAAAATGTAAAAATAATAGTTGTATCCTTATTAAAAGATGTTAAATTAAGCAAAAACTTATTTTTTCATTATATACTTTACAGCAATCTGTAACAAATGTTTATGCTTTGAGAGGAATTCAGTTTGTCCCATGGGCATAATTATCAAGCACTGGTTAAGAAGAATTTTGATAGCAGAAATTTGCATGTCAAATTAGAGAGAAATTAATGAGTTTATTGCCAGGAGCTAAGAGGTCTCTATAGATCTGATGCAGAGTTATCTTAATTTATCCCTTGAGAGTTGGGCAAAAAGAAATGGCCTCATGGTTGCTTGTGTTAATTAAGAGTTCTTGATGGCTAGTCCAAGATCTTTCAGTTGGTGTAATTAATTAAAACAAATTGATGTTGTAGTGTATGATTAAAACTAAATTAGTATTGTACAATATGATTAAAACTAATTATACATGTTCATTGAAAAAAAAAATTATATTTCAATTTTTATATATTTGCAACAATTTGCAGTCATGCCTCACTTAAAATTTTATAGTCTGAAGAATAATTTATGTTTGATTTTTGACTAGCATTTCCATTATTTCATAAAATATGCAATAAACAATTTTAAGCTGCAGATCGATGGATATTTGTTATGCTCTAACATAGTTTAGAAGTATATGATGTTATTATTTGTTATAATCAATCCCTACACTGTAAAGTCTCTTAGAGATGTATGATAAGAAATGGAAATTAGATAATTGAAATTTGTGTCAATCTGTTAATCAAGGCTACCTGATTTTCTTTCATCTTAACCAATTCATGATTATTGAATAATATTTGACGGGCGTATCATGCTGTGGCGGGGCACTTTATTTGCATTATTAGCTAGGGTGCTGACAACGCAAAAAATAATTTTGCTTTTTCAATAAAAATGGAAGTCGTAAATACTTACCTGGTCATTGGTCATTTGCAAAAATATTTTGTTGAAAAAGGTTCTGATTGCACACACAAGTACTCTGAAGTTGGCATCAAGAAGATGCTTGAGTTTCTGATTGACAATATCTATGTGGTTTTTTGGAGACCAGGTCTTTCAACAATCTATTAAAATTCCCATGGGAATCAGTTGCGCTCCGTTATTAGCAGACCTAGTTTTGTATTCATATGAAGCATAATTTATGCAAAATCTTATCCGTGAAAAGAAGAAAACACTTGCTGTGGCCTTCAACTCGACCTTCAGATATATCGACGGTAATTTCCATTCCTACGTCGATACGATATATCCAGAAGAGCTTGAGATAAAAGATACCACAGAGTCTGACACATCTGTTTCATACTTGGATATTTTACTTGAAAAAGCGTTAATGATAACCTAACAACCAAGTTGTATGATAAACGTGACTAATTTAATTTTTTTTAATGTCAACTTCCCTTACTTATGCAGCAATACCTTCATCATCGGCATACGGAGTGTATATATCTCAGTTGATTCGATACGCAAGAGCATGCTCTACGTATGAACAATTTCTAAAAGGAGGTAAATTATTGACAAGCAAGTTGATGAGACAAGAATATCAGCACTCTTGTTTAAAGTCATCATTTCTTAAGTTCTATGGTCGATACAATGACCTTCTCAGCAAATACAATTTATCATTGGGTCATTATGCTTACTGACGTTTTTCATACTAATCATTAGTCCATTATTTATACACTGAATTGACGACGGATTTTTCCGTTATTTCACGATCAAGACAATGAGCACACGGCGGGGGATGCTCACTCCTCCATGGCACCTGATCCCACCTCTGATGTTTCGGAGGTCCGTGTTTGCTCTGCTCCTATTTTATAATGTTTTATGGACTTTGATATTGAATACTGTTCGTTATCTCCATTTCCTTCTCGTAATAGCTTCTTTAGTTATTATTTTAAAAAATCGCTAAAATTGCTTCTTGCTAAAAATAAAATACCAGTTCTTAGGTAGAAATCGCAAAATTTGCGTCTCTTTAAAATTTCCACTTATAGGGCAGTTCTATACTGGATCGATGACTTTTTTTTTTACACATTTGCGGTGTGAAGGAATTTCATTTTTTTTTTAAAATATCGTTATTTATAGGCTCTAAATATATTTTTTCCTTAACATTTTAAATAATTTTTCATTAATTTTTTTTTTACAAATTCGAAAACAGTTCATTTTTTCAAGAACTACTAAGGATGAGCATGAATACTCCTTTTGTTACATATTAAAATCGAACTTGTCGTAAAAACTGTAGAGCAAACTGTATTGCTTTAAACGAGATAGTTGAATTTCGTAATTTGTGGCAATTCATCTTATAGATAATGATATAAATTCGATTTTGAAAATCAGGAGGTACAAAAATTATAACGCTTCACACATACTTTTTATAAACCGATTGACTAGTGGATTGTTGTTATACAGTTCATGTCATAATAAATTTTCAAAAATTAAATTTATTTATAAATTTTATTCAAATTAAATAATTATGATAAAGACAATATCTATATTTCTCCATGTCCTGCCTAAAAACTGCAACAGTGCAAAGTGTTAGATTAAATAGTCCACACACATACTGACACCATTGAAGACCAGTGACTGCCATCTCGGTCATCATCTGGTGGAAGTAGTTATGGGTGTTCCCTGGGTGGCACCCATTTTCATCTTTAGTGATGGACTCACATTCAGAGATAGGCTTCAAATGAAACTCGATTTCCAACAAACCATGTGGTGGTGATAAAGATGGGCAGAAGGTGGAATATTGAAGGTGCCTCACTACCTCAACGAAATAGGATTTTCGAGTTTGGACACTTCCCACCCACCTCCTTTTTTCCGCTTGTCATGCAATTAGGCTTTTCAGGTAATTTGTCAAAAAAATTCTAACCTCCACCCCACTATCAAAAGCGATGTTATACCGGTATTATATGTGTGTGTATATTATAATTTTAATTTTTTAAACTCCTTTATATGCATTTTACCTATTCTAAGCAAACTCGATAAAAACATAATATATTAAGCTTAAATTTACATAACTAAAGCGACTACATACAATTTTCTACATATACATGGATATTCAGGGAAATCACTACACATTGTTCAAAAGTAAAGACTACATGTTTAACTTTGTCACATACATAGTTATATAAAAAAATAATTATATTCGATCGTTTCAATATAAAACTTAAAGTTGCACAACTATTTGCCTAGTTTTTATTTTTTAATGTTTATTTCCAAAAAAGTTTTCTGTCAAATTCCACAACCCAGATGATCGCAACAATGCTTCAATATCACTGTATAAATTGCCAGTAATCCTGTATTACATCACATGTTGTTTTTATAAATTTTTATGAAGACCTTTACTATATCAATGTTTTACACTTTCAAAAGAAATTGCTATAAAGACAATAATAGAGGAATGATATAATTTAAAAATCTAACAATTAAACACACAACTGGTAATATGCAACCCTTTACGTTTTTTATACATGTGTAGAATGTTTTTAATCGGGGGTGTTCATATTCCATACTTAAGGTTTTTCAGTCCCTAATGGGAACAAATTCAGTGAAATTGAATACATAACTGATATGTAGGCATTGAATACTCAGTTTATTTAGACATATTTCCCATTTATTACTATTAGTATGTGTAATGGGACGTGTCCTAATTTATGACCTTGAGTTCTGGTAAGAGTTATCCCCCCTTTTTTAATTAATAAAAAAAAATCAATTAAAAAAATTTAGCCCGTAAAAAAATTGTTTTCAATTGTCATTCTATTTTCAATGTTTAAATGCATCTTTCCACCGCAGGATTTATTGATATTCAAATTATTTGAATTTTTATTTTGAAAAACAAACACTTTTCCCCATAGACTTCAATGCAATCTTTTATAATTAACAACTGCTTAATTAATGTTATTTTTAAAACTTTCTCGCGGGCAATCCTTTTCTACTATAAAATGCTTTAATATAATATCAGTGTATTATGTACTAGACGGACATTTAAGGGTAGGGAATTAGGTCCCATTAGGGATGGAAATCCTTAAGATTGTGTGTATACATGTATTAAACACATTGTACATATTCTTGAGAGTCTAGCGGAATTCTATAAGACTGAATCCTTTTTAAAAAGATTAAATATATATTACTAACACGTTACTCATCCTTTAGGATAAATTTATAGGTATATGTTTCAAGCATCCAAGCCACCCTGAGCTGTTCTCTAATGAATATTAATGAAATGTGCTCAATGAGGATGCGTCGTATATTATGTCGATGTTCTATTCTCACTCGTGCAGTTTTCGTTTTTACGTTTGTGTAGTTTTCTCACTATATCGTGTAAATATTTTATTGATTGTGTAGTTTTTTTGTAGTTTGTGTAAATTTCAATAACTTTGTGTGACTATACTTTCCTCACTTTGTGTAAGTTTTAACTTACTCGTGTAATTTTTGTTTAAGGTCGTGCAGAAAATAATTTTGAACCAATCGGCGTGCCATATAAGGTAGCACTAAACAGCGCTAATACGATTTTTGATGCCAAAAGACTGATAGGACGCAAATTTAATGATGAGAGTGTGCAAGCCGACATGAAACTGGCCGTTTAAAGTCGCAAATGAGGGAGGAAAACCAAAGCTTGAAGTAGAATACAAACACGAGACAAAACGATTTACACCGGAGGAAATCAGCTCCATGGTACTGGCCAAAATGAAGGAGACGGCAGAATCTTACCTCGGACAGCCTGTTAAAGACGCTGTAATTACTGTCCCAGCTTACTTCAATAACGCTCAGAGAGAGGCCACTAAAGATGCCGGCATGATAGCTGGTCTCAATGTTCTCAGGATTGTGAATGAACCTACAGCGGCCGCCCTGGCCTATGGACTCGATAAAAACCTCTCAGGTGAGAAAAATGTGCTCATCTTTGATGTGGGTGGAGGAACATTTGATGTCTCCATCCTAACCATAGACCAAGGCTCCATGTTTGAGGTTCGCTCAACTGCTGGAGATACACATCTTGGAGGTGGAGATTTTGACAACAGAATGGTAAACCACTTTGTACAAGAATTCAAGCACAAATACGGTAAAGACATTTCCAACAATCAACGTGCACTAAGACGACTTAGATCTGCCTGTGAACGCGCAAAGAGGACACTGTCAAGCAGCTCTGATGCCAACATTGAGATTGATTCACTTTTTGAGGGCATTGACTTTTACAGCAAAATCACACGAGCCAGATTTGAGGATCTGTGTTCAGACCTGTTTCGCTCTACTCTGGAGTCAGTAGAAAAAGCTCTTAGGGATGCTAAGATGGACAAATCTAAAATTCACGATGTGGTACTGGTAGGAGGATCAACAAGAATTCCCAAGATCCAAAAACTACTCCAGGATTTTATGAACGGGAAAGAAATGAATAAATCCATCAACCCAGACGAAGCCGTGGCTTACGGTGCGGATATTCAGGCTGCCATTTTAAAAGGAGACACAAGTGAAGCCATCAAAGACGTTTTACTGGTAGATGTCACTCCAACTTCTTTGGGCATTGAAACTGCTGGAGGAGTCATGACCAAAATCATTGAACGAAATGCTAAAATTCCCTGCAAGGCATCAAAGACATTTACAACATATGCTGATAACCAACCAGGGGTGTCCATTCAGGTTTTTGAAGGTGAACGAGCAATGAACAAAGACAATAATAAACTGGGGAAATTCGAACTGAATGGAATCCCTCCAGCACCTCGTGGTGTTCCACAAATTGAAGTGGAATTCAATTTAGATGCAAACGGAATCCTAAATGTTTCAGCCAAAGACATGAGTACGGGCAAGTCAAACAAAATCACCATCACCAACGACAAAGGTCGACTGAGTAAGGCTGACATAGACAGAATGGTGAACGAGGCTGAAAAATACAAAGACGAGGACGAGAAACAGCGACAAAAAATAGCAGCCAGGAATCAGTTGGAGTCATATGTGTTCTCTGTCAAACAGGCAGCAGAGGAACATGGAGACAAACTCCCGTCTGATGACAAAGACACTGTCACCAGAGTTTGCAGTGAAACTCTGTCATGGTTAGACGGTAATACCTTAGCAGAAACTGACCAGTTCGAATTCAAACTACAAGAGGTCCAAAAAGTATGCATTCCCATAATGGCCAAACTTCATGGAGGAAATCTGGGTCAGTCTGGTGCTAGTCAGACTAATGGCGGTCCTACAGTAGAGGAGATGGACTGGGATTGAAACTGATATTTTGATGTTTATTTTAATTCTGAACCTCTTTCTCAAATAACATGTATATTTGTACATATGTAGGACATTAAATTGTACGAGGGTTGTCCCATAAAATCGTGGACAAAGCGTTTTTCTCGAAAAGTAATGGGCGCACTAATCTGAAATTTTCAGTAAATGTTTATTGATCATATTTAAGTGAATCATAATGTTTTTTGTAATATATATTCAAAAATAAAGATTTATTCTGCTTGAATATGCACAAGGTATTGTCCTACGGCGCACGGTAAAAATAGCAAGGTTATATTGGAGAAGACATAAGAATTAATTCGTAATAAAAGTTTTCAATACATAAGATTAGGATGAAAATTATCCTTATTCCATTCCTTAATCAATTCTGTCGTCTTTTTAAAAATTTCAAGGCATTTGGTTAATTTTTGGCAGTTTCCCGAGCATTTGAAATGGGAAAGTAATAAACACAATACACGAAAAAGGCGACTTTTTATGACGTTACGGCGCACCGGAGAGCAGTTCAGATAGATTAGGATGTTGTAATGACGCCTGAAGAGACTTTAAATGAATACAGAAGAGAGAAAATGTGAAAAATATCACCAGATCTTTAGTATATAAATGAAATGAAAGTTTTTTAAGTGAAGTCTTCGTGGTCGAGTCCCCAGATGGTACAAAACATATGGACAGACTGCCATTTGTAATAGCAAAGGACGCTGTCACTGTCGACCGTCGATGTGAGATTCTCTTTTAGTTGAATGATGGTGAAAGTACTGTCGGTAACTTGCTAATAAATATTCAGAAGATCGCATGAGTGTGCCACATTGGTTTCTCAACTGGTTATAGATACTCACATATGTAAATCAATAAAAAATTCTAAATTTAAGTGGGGCTTATCCAACTTTAAGTTTAGCAAAGATGAAACGTGAGGCTGTTTTAGACACTTTGACGTTATCATCCGTGCGCCGTAGGGCGATACAGTACATAACATAAAATATCACAATTTGTTTACCTATGCATATATCTATTTGAAATTTGCTTTGTCTATTCATAATTTATCTACTAAAAAGTGGTGAAAATTTCAAAACGCAGTGATGATTATTTTTCAAACTAGACAACTTGTCCACGATTTTACGGGACAACCCTCGTATGTATAGTTTCATGTAGATATATTAACATCATTTACAATTGTTTAAATATATATTTTGTTGTTCAAAATAAATCGAATTCAAATTGAGACATTGTTGATTTTATCTTGCTATGTAGCTGGAACTAAGGCAATGAAACTTGAGAGCAGATTCTTGAAGCTATAATAATTAGGACTGGAATGTTGATTATTAGAATAGAAAAAAAATCTGCAGAATAATCCATGAGACACTCTAACAGTAACACATATATTGTTAAAAAAGAAGAAATGTACTTTGAGTACTGTATAAGCTATATATAAATGTAGGCAATAAGTACAAATGTATTCTTTCAAACTTTTGCGGATGAATAAGAAGAATTTAACTATAAGAAAGCTAATTGTTAAAAATCTACTACCTAAGAAACTGCAGAAAATTACAAAGATGATATCGCATAGGCACCATCTCTATCTAGTGAGAAGTGTTAAACATGAAGATTAGTAATGTAGCCTTCATTATAATATAAGAATTTAAAGTTTAAATTTGTAAGCAATTTTATATCTTTAAAAAATATGTGGCTTCAAGTATGATGGTCCATAGAGTTGTAATATTTCATTATTTCAAAAATCTTAAAGCTCAAATTTTTTTTACATGTAAATCGCCTTTGGAACACGAATTTCAACACAATTATTTGCGAGGACCGGTAAATATACGAGGGCTGTTCAATAAATTATGTCCTGAACTGTATGACATACAATACAGATATCATATGACATTAAACTTGACTTTTTCTCATTACTGAATCTTTACTGAATTTATAACAGTTTATGCGATTACTTTTCATCACATAGTTTCATCATGAGAAGCTGGGAAACAAGGGCTATTCGAGACACTGCATTATAAATGAATGGTAAAGAATCAGTAAACTAGAATGAAAATAAATGCTTCATTAAAACTGCTGAAAAACTTGTTAACAATCCCAAAGAAATATTCACTGAAATATATGTCATTTACAGCGACCAATGCCTGATTTATAGACAAATGAGCAGGTGGATTTTAATGATAAAAAGTAATATAATGAGCATCAAAACTGGGTACCCTCCTTGCCAACAAAAATTATAACAACTTGTGTATTATTTTCCAAATCTCAACAAATAATATTTGATTATGTATGATTGACTTTAAGACACATAACAAATTTGATATACATCATATCGGGAGTAATTTACACTGGTTTTAAGAAACGTTTGGCTGTAAAAAAGCTTGGTACTCAATGGTCACCCTATATTTTGAAAAATTAGTGAAAACGACAGCGTGTACGATAGTCTTAACACTTATTTTAAAATATCATTAATTGTAGTTATCCACGTTTGTTTTATATTCAAATAGATATTGGAACATGAATCTATTGCTTAAAACTTAAAACCCTCAAAACAAAATTTACCATGAGATGTAATTGATCTAAATTGCGAAGGTCTAACAAAAGCAAAGGTATGCAAGAGCACAAAGACAGATTTATATGCAATTTTCTTAAATATTAGTGGTATTGTTGTTCAAATTCGTACTCGGGGAGACAGTTTAATATCTGAAGAAGTCTAGAAAAACAATTTGTTTGCAGAAAAATCGGAAGATTTATTAGAGGAAGGACCCAGAATCAGGAATCCACTCGTTGAATTTTTTCATGACAGCGTCCAAACCCGCATGCCCTGAAGAGTAAAGGGGTTTTTGGGATAAACAGAAAGTTAACGTTTTTTCACATTAACAATATTTGCCAGATCTTTCATCTTTTGACTTGTTTCTATTTCCAAACTTGAAAAAACACCTTTCGGAAGGAAAAAACAAGTCCAGGAAATCATTGGATCTGCCATTTCCAGTATACTAAGGGTCATACCCAAAAATGAGTTCTAAAAACAATCAGAAATTGGATAACAAATGTTACGGACATGTGTTTGAATTAAAAGAGATTAATAAGTAAAATCATGAAGACTAAATCATTAAAAAGCGTCGTTTGCTTCTTTCTGAGCACCGAGGACATTATTTATTGAACAGCCCTCGTACGTTGGATATTTTTTATTTACATGTCTAAAAATATTTAATGAAATTTATTTTCAGGTGCTCTGCTGGTCAGTCTGATGATAGATCATAAATTTTAAATCATTTTCAAAATACTATACAATTGTCAAGTTGTGAACAAAAATTATTAGCTTGCGATTGTAGTTTGCTGTTTTGAATGATTTACTTAACATCAAACATTTTATTGCTGGGTGACATATGAATACTTATGCTGGAATATCAAAAATAAGAAACACATGTAAGTAAGCTTATTAAATTATCGTTACGCTTTTAATTGTCAATTTGGTATTTCTTGCATTTGGGTATTTAGTTGCCCCTCAGTAGAAGATTCATCTTCTAGGGTAGCAGACAGTGAAAGAATCAAGATGCTAAAAGGGGTCAAGAGCATTAGTAAGACCTCATCAGAAGCTTGAAATTGAGAGATTTGGGGTGGAGCGCTTTTCAAAAGACAATTCCATGATTTATTATGCCCCCGTAAACGAAGTTTCGGGGGTATATAGTTTTTGTCGTGTCCGTCGGTCTGTCTGTCTGTCTGTCTCTCTCTCTGTCAGTCAGTCGGCAAACTTTAACCTTGCCCATAACTTTTGATTCAGTGGAGCTATGATTTTTATATTTCACATGTGTATTCCTTGTGACAAGACCTTTCTTTCGGTACCACTAAATTTGACCTTTTGACCTTGGCCTTGGAGTTTGACCCACTTAAACATAAATATTCTAAACTTTTACTTTGGTCATATCTTTTGAACAGTAGTAACCAGGACATTTATACTTCACATATGTATTCTTTGTGGAAAGACCTTAATCCCTGTGACAAGACCTTTCATTTGATAGCAACACCTTCAACCTTGACTTTGGTGTTTGACCTACTTTTTATAATTTTAACCTTGGTATAACTTCTGAATGTTAAGGGCTAGAGCTTCCATCCTTTACATATGTATTTTTTGTGGCAAGGCCTTTCATTGGATACCAATGACCTTGACCTTGAAGGTTTCTGTACGTATGAAAAAAATTTAACCTTGGCCTACTTTCATATTTCACATTTTGTATTTCCAGTGAGAATACCCTACTTTTAGTACCAATATATAAAATTTGCATTTGGCATGTTGCCATACGGGGGCATCAGTGTTTCACAAACACATCTTGTTTTTTTTACTGGAATTATGACTATTTTCACATTTGCCGTGTGAAGGAATTTCATATTTTCAAAAGAGTTTTATTTATATGCTCTAAATATAATTTTTTTTTTCTTAACATTTACATTTCAAATAATTTTCCATTAATTTGTTTTTTTACAAATTCGAAAACAGTTCATTTTTCCCAAGAACTACCAAGGATGAGCATGACTACTTCTGTTGTTACACAATAAAATCGAACTTTTCATCAAAATTGTAGAGCAAACTGTTTTGCCTTAAAAGAGTTGAATGTCGTTACTTGTGCCAACTCATCCAATAAATAATGATATAAATCAAAGTTTGAAAATTCAGGAGGTACAAAAATTATAACGCTTCACACCAGCTAGCTTTTTATAAACCGATTGACGAGTGAAGTGTTGTCCTAATAAATTTTCAAAAATTAAATCTCTTTTATTTTATTCAAATTAAATAATAACAATAAACAAGAGGCCCATGGGCCACATCGCTCACCTGAGTAACTTGGGTGATGCAGATCTTTTTAAAAGATTTGTTCAATATATATTTTTATGTAAAACTTGGATTCCCCATTGTGGCCCCGCCCTACGCCCGAGTGTCATGATTTTAGCAATTTAATATCTACACTACCCAAGGATGCTCCCACATGTTTCAGCTTTCCTGGCCAAGTGATTCTTGAGAAGAAGATTTTTAAAGATTTGTTCTATATATTTTTATGTAAAACCCTATTGTGGCCCCGCCCTACCCCCGGGGGTCATGATTTTTACAATTTAATATCTACACTACCCAAGGATGCTTCCAGATATGTTTCAGCTCTCCTGACCCAGTGGTTCTTGAGAAAAAGATTTTTAAAGATTTGTTCTATATATTTCTATGTGAAACTTGGATTCCCTATTGTGGCCCCGCCCTACCCCCGAGGGTCATGATTTTAACAATTTAATATTTACACTACCCAAGGATGCTCCCACATAAGTTTCAGCTCTCCTGGCCTAGTGGTTCTTGAGAAGAAGATTTTAAAGATGTGTTCTATATATTTCTATGTAAAACTTGGATTCCATATTGTGGCCCCGCCCTACCCCCAGGGTCATGATTTTAACAATTTAATATTTACACTACCCAAGGATGCTCCCACATAAGTTTCAGCTCTCCTGGCCTAGTGGTTCTTGAGAAGAAGATTTTTAAAGATGTGTTCTATATATTTCTATGTAAAACTTGGATTCCATATTGTGGCCCCGCCCTACCCCCAGGGTCAAGATTTTTACAATTTAATATCTACACTACCCAAGGATGCTCCCACATAAGTTTCAGCTTTCCTGGCCCAGTGGTTCTTGAGAAGAAGATTTTTAAAGATTTGTTCTATATATTTCTATGTAAAACTTGGATTCCCTATTGTGGCCCACCCTACCCCCGGGGGTCATGATTTTCACAATTTAATATTTACACTACCAAAGGATGCTCCCACATAAATTTCAGTTTTTCTGGCCCAGTGGTTCTTGAGAAAAAGATTTTTAAAGATCTGTTCTACATATTTCAATGTAAAACTTTGATTTCCTATTGTGGTCCCGCCCTACCCCAGGGGGTCATGATTTTTACAATTTAATATCTACTCTACCCAAGGCTGCTTCCACATAAGTTTCAGCTTTCCTGGCCCAGTGGTTCTTGAGAAGAAGATTTTTAAATATTTGTTCTATTTATTTCTATGTAAAACTTGGATTCCATATTGTGGCCCCGCCCTACCCCCAGGGGTCATGATTTTTACAATTTAATATCTACACTACCCAAGGATGCTCCCACATAAGTTTCAGCTTTTCTGGCCCAGTGGTTCTTGAGAAGAAGATTTTTAAAGATTTGTTCAATATATTTCTATGTAAAACTTTGATTCACGATTGTGGCCCCGCCCTTCCCCCAGGGGTCATGATTTTTACAATTTAATATCTACACTACCCAAGGATGCTTCCACATAAGTTTCAGCTTTCCTGGCCCAGTGGTTCTTGAGAAGAAGATTTTTAAAGATTTTTTCTATATATTTCTATGTGAAATTTGGATTTCCGATTGTGGCCCCGCCCTACGCCCGGGGGTCATGATTTTAACAATTTAATATCTACACTACCCCAGAATGCTTCCACATAAATTTCAGCTTTTCTGGCCCAGTGGTTCTTGAGAAGAAGATTTTTTAATGACCCCAACCTATTTTCGTATTTTCTTGATTATCTCCCCTTGGAAGGGGTCTTGGCCCTTGATTTTAACAATTTAAATTCCCCTTTACCCAAGGATGCTTTGTACCAAGTTTGGTTAAAATTGGCCCAGTGGTTCTTGAGAAGAAGTTGAAAATGTGAAAAGTTTACGGACGGACGGACAGACAGACGGACAGACGGACGGACGACGGACACCGGGTGATCAGAAAAGCTCACTTGAGCTTTCAGCTCAGGTGAGCTAAAAAGACAATATCTATCTTTCCTTGACATGTCCTGCCAAACATCCGAAACAGCAAAAGTTCTAAATAAAACTCCTCAGAAGTCCATACAAAAATGATATCATTGAAGACCAGTGACTGCGATCTACATCATCATCTGGTGGTAGTATTTATTGGTGTTTTCCCGGGTGGTATCAATGTTCATCTTAAGTGAAGGACTCACATTCAGTCAGGGGCTTCAAAGGAAACTTGATTTCCAGAACTCTATGTGCCACACTCTATGAAAAATGTTGTTTGCTAAGGTATCAATAACACTTGGCATACAATGACGATATTCTTACAATGAAAAATGCTTAATATCAGGATATATTTTCTTTCATTATTCGTTACTTACTTTTTAGCATTAATAAATTTTATTCTAGCATTTTCTTCATCGAAAAATGTCCCCTGCGAGAGATGTAGTAATTCTGTTCTGTGGTATGATATGCCATTTTAGATCCTGCGATTGAAGAGAGGTGAGAATTTCTATTTCACTGGCCTGCATCTCAGACACTGACAGTGACTTGAGTTTAACAGATTACCTGCTGTCTATTTCTACCGACACATTGTTAACACTGGAGGATCGAAAAGGTAAAGATGAAGCCTTCTGCATCCATAATTTTAAAACAAATCGCTATGCAGTTTCATTGGGGGATACCTTCAGGAAAATTCTTGGTATACATTCTCTGTTGTTCATACGGGATATAGGAACTGATAACATTATGATTTGTCAATTTTTGACGGAGCAATACACATTTCTCCAATCGGTGACATGTAACAGAAAACACCTTTGATGGCTTTACATGTGTCTCTCTTTGGATAACAGCGTGGTAAGCCAAAACTTTCTTTCGTCTGGAATGATGGATTTGTTGAGTTCTTTACTACAGACTCCACGCTACTTTCTTACCATGAAGCTTTCCGCTGTTTTAATAAATTCAAACACTGAGGTAAAAATTGAAAGTCAAAAAAACCAATAAAGAACTGCATTATCATGGAACTGTCTTCTGAAAAGCGTTCAGGCCCAAATCTCTCAATTTTAAGCTTCTTCTGTTCTCGTCCCTTTCTTTGGTCATGCTCTCTTGCATTTTGATCCTATCTCTGTCTGACACCACAGAAAATGAATCTTCTAGAGGGGCAACTAAAAACCCAAATGCATAAATATTAAGTTGACAATTAAAACCGTAATGATAATTTAATAAACTTACTTACACGTATTATTTCTTATGGCTCTGTCTGATGTATCAGCTTCGGTATTTGTAGGATTATGTCAACCAGCAATCAAATTACCGGTAGTTGATGTAAGATAAATCATTCAAAACAGCAACGGAATTCCTGTTCATACATGTAGCTTGACAAATTGATCCAGCATCAGACTAGCCACCAGAGCACCTTAAACTAATACCATTCAATCTGTGTATGAATAAAATATATTCAGTGTATATACTGTATGTACCCCATCACTAACGGCGATAAGATTTGTGCCCCAAGGCGAGTCATAGAT
Organism: Saccostrea cuccullata; assembly: GCF_032062105.1. Classification (NCBI taxonomy): domain Eukaryota; kingdom Metazoa; phylum Mollusca; class Bivalvia; order Ostreida; family Ostreidae; genus Saccostrea; species Saccostrea cuccullata. The sequence continues at coordinate 21,933 of NW_026926003.1, read as the reverse complement.
AAGAAAATATTGAAGATGTTGTGAAATCTCTTAATATACATGAAATATACTAACTAATAAAAGATAAAAAATAATTTGGACTGGACCGGATTACTTGAAATGACATTTTTGTATCTTTTATTCAATGTTTGAGTGAAAGAATTGGTTACAAATTTAAACTGAAAATTCTCATGTTGTATTTAGGTGAGGCATTCCCCATTTTCAATAAGCATATCGTAATTATAGGGATCCAGTGCCAGTCTGCAATACCATTATTGTTAATTCTCTGCTGTTTCCGGGGGAGTGCCATGGATTTTTAACAATTGGTCTCTGTGGAGTTGAATTCCTGCTCTGATTAAAAACATAGGGAAGACTGCTAGGTCTATGGAATAGATATTTGGTCATTATTTTCTCAAATCTTCTTAGAAGAATTTAGGAGCAAAGGCAGATTCAACCACGGCTTCATCTTTAATCTGTATCCCTTTTTCACGTTGTCTTTAGAAACTGAGATCAAGCTTAAGAGATATTGATACTGATAGTCTAAATATTATAGTTTTATTTAAAAAATTAAATTATAAAGGAGTCGTCTTTACCTTGCCTCCAGAACATCGTTAAGAAAAATACTTCCCTATTATCAAGTACCTATGATTGTCTTTAATACATGAAGAATATTTTAGGATTTGAATTCCCCACATGAACACGTTTGAAGCAAATCAAGAGAGAAACCAAATTATCCTTTGTGTTTGAAAATATCATTCATCCATGAAATAATTTTGTACGTATCAAAGTCTACATATGTATCTAATGCATCACTCATTGCATGTCCCTGTATTTATAAAAGCCAAGATAACCTGAAATTCAAAGAAACAGTACATTGAAAGACTGCATACTAGTAGTACTCAAAGTCCAAATATATCTTTCCATGCATGATTGCTGTTGCTTTAAAGTAATAATGGAGATTTATGAAGAGATGTACTTTTAAAATCGACGACTGACTTCTACAATTTAAACAGAGACAAATTCCAATTACTAAAATGTAAAAGTCAGTTGTCAAGTAAAAGTAAGTCTCTTCGTAAAAACTTCATTAATAGTAGTGTACTAGTATTACTTTTCAAGCGTATCTTAGATTGCTCAGTATTGTGCAGATTGATTTTTCACAGAACTTAAAATTTTAATTTCTCACAATCGCAGTACAAATTCCAATTATAAAACCCTCAGCTTATTGCTCTCCAATTCCTTTGCCTTAGTTCTAGATAAAGCAAGATAAAAAAAAACAATATCTCAATTTAAACACGGTTTATTTTGAACAACAAAATAAATTCAACAATTGTAAATGGAGATTATATAACTATATACATGGATCTAAACTTATATACATTTTGATTGTCTCTCTCTCTATATATATACACGATGTATGGGGAAAAAGCTTCAGAATTAAACATTGAAACAAAAAAATAGTGTCAACGATCACAGATCTAGTCCATCTCCTCTACTGTAGGACCACCATTAGTCTGACTAGCACCAGACTGACCCGGATTTCCTCCATGAAGTTTGGCCATTATGGGAGAGCACACTTTTTGAACCTCCTTTAGTTTGAATTCGAACTCATCAGTCTCTGCTAAGGCGTTACCGTCTAACCATGAGAGAGTTTCACTGCAAACTCTGCTAACAGTGTCTTTGTCTTCAGATGGGAGTTTGTCTCCATGTTCCTCTGCTGCCTGTTTGACAGAGAACACATAAGACTCCAGCTGATTCCGGGCTGCTATTTTTTGTCGTTGTTTCTCGTCCTCGTCTTTGTATTGTTCAGCCTCGTTCACCATTCTGTCAATGTCAGCCTTACTTAGTCGACCTTTGTCATTGGTGATGGTGATTTTGTTAGATTTGCCCGTGCTCATGTCTTTGGCTGAAACATTTAGGATTCCGTTTGCATCTAAATTGAATTCCACTTCAATCTGTGGGACACCACGGGGTGCTGGAGGGATTCCATTCAGTTCAAATTTTCCAAGTTTATTATTGTCTTTGGTCATTGCTCGTTCACCTTCGAAAACCTGAATGGACACTCCGGGCTGGTTATCAGCATATGTGGTGAATGTCTTTGATGCCTTGCAGGGAATTTTGGCATTTCTTTCAATGATTTTGGTCATGACTCCTCCAGCAGTTTCAATGCCCAAAGAAAGTGGAGTGACATCTACCAGAAGGACATCTTTGATGGCTTCACTTGTGTCTCCCTTTAAAATTGCGGCCTGGATAGCCGCGCCATAGGCTACAGCTTCGTCTGGGTTGATGGATTTGTTGAGTTCTTTACCTCCCATGAAATCTTGGAGCAGTTTTTGGATCTTGGGAATTCTTGTCGATCCTCCTACCAGTACCACATCGTGAATTTTGGATTTGTCCATCTTAGCATCCTTAAGAGCTTTTTCTACCGGCTCCAGGGTAGAGCGGAATAGATCTGAACACAAGTCCTCAAATCTGGCTCGTGTGATTTTGCTGTAAAAGTCAATGCCCTCAAAAAGTGAATCGATCTCAATGTTAGCATCAGAGCTGCTTGACAGTGTCCTCTTTGCGCGTTCACAGGCAGATCTAAGTCGTCTTAGTGCACGTTGATTGTTAGAAATGTCTTTACCATACTTGCGTTTAAACTCTTGCACAAAATGATTCACCAATCTGTTGTCAAAATCTTCACCTCCAAGATGTGTATCTCCAGCTGTTGAGCGGACTTCAAACATGGAGCCTTGGTCTATAGTTAGAATGGAAACATCAAATGTTCCTCCACCCAAATCAAAGATGAGCACGTTTTTCTCACCTGAGAGGTTTTTATCGAGTCCATAGGCCAAGGCGGCAGCTGTAGGTTCATTCACAATCCTGAGAACATTGAGACCAGCTATGACACCAGCATCCTTGGTAGCCTCTCTTTGAGCATTATTGAAGTAAGCTGGGACTGTAATAACAGCTTCCGTCACCTTCTGTCCTAAGTACGCCTCTGCCGTCTCCTTCATTTTGGTCAGCACCATGGAGCTGATTTCCTCTGGTGTAAATCGTTTTTTCTCATTTTTGTGTTCTACTTCAAGCTTTGGTTTTCCTCCCTCATTTACGACTTTAAACGGCCAGTGTTTCATGTCGGCTTGTACACTCTCATCGTTAAACTTGCGTCCAATCAGCCTTTTGGCATCAAAAATCGTATTAGCGCTGTTTAGTGCTACCTGATTTTTAGCTGCATCTCCAATGAGTCTCTCGGTGTCTGTGAATGCCACATAACTGGGCGTCGTTCTGTTTCCTTGGTCGTTGGCAATAATTTCCACCTTTCCATGTTGAAAAACACCAACACAGGAATACGTTGTTCCGAGATCAATGCCGATAGCTGGGACTTTACTAGCCATGATTGTTTGTAAACACTAAAGTGAAAGTACAAATGTGTATGGTATCAGATAATCACTTACTGTTGGTTGCGTATCCTTGATACAATGTTAGTAGTTTGTCTTTCAGTCGTGTAAGACTTCGTTGAACTGACATCTTGGGTTTGGGTCAGGCTTTATATACTATTAATGAAAGTTCTTGATAATACGAGATTCCCTTTTCAGGATCATGCGCGATGAATCCCGAAAGTACTATCTATAAATAGCACGAAACGTAAGTACTATCTAAATTCCGGAATGTGCGCGATGAATCCCGAATGCACTAATCTATTTTTAGAAGATCTCACCTTAAAAGCTGGTGGATCTAGAATTTTCGAGAAAGTGTGTGAGGAGAGAATATTTATGTATGCTTAATAATAAGTTGAATAACAATGTAACATAAAAAGATTTTAAAAAAAAAAGCAACCCAAGATAAACAAATAATATTTGTTTATCTTGGGTTGATTTTTTTAAATCCCAAAATGTAAATAAGTTACCTAAACTTTTACTACAGTTATTAACTTTTAAAAAGATATCTTTATGATACCAAATAAACTGTGTCGTAAAACGAAGACCATGTAGTGTACTATGTAAAGCAAAGGTGAAGGATATGTAAACATTTATTAATGTAATTTTGTTTTTTAATTGTAAATCTATAAACAGGGTAGGTGTTGTTAACAATGTTTTACAAGAGTAACCTTCTTGACTATATTAATACAAACTGTTAGGAATATATATATTTACCAAAAGGTATAGTTTACATTGAAAAATCGTGAACAAAAAGAAATTTGGAGTGGTTAAGTCCATTTTTGGTAATTTAAGGTGTTTGTAATATTGCCTAAATTTTATTCGATCTTACCTGGTGTAAATGTAATCATGTTTAGGATATACAGGTTGTTTTAGTTCTTGCTTTTGTATCCGTGTACGTACAGTCGGGTAACTTTAATTTTCTTGTCTCTTAAAACTCCCAAGATTTAACGTGACTAAGTTCCACAGTTGTATCCATGTAAAGTTATGTTTTTGTCTTCCAGCTGGACGAATTTTGCTCTGAAATGAATTTCTTCTATCTTTATTTTCTATATAAAAAAAAGCTGAAATGAAGTTTAAAAGGACTTAACTGACCTGAAGAGGAGGTAAGCGTTTTATGAAGTTCTAGCAGCTGAACATCACAAAATGCATCTTCGCTAGCCAAGGGTTTCCGATCCGATATCTACTCTACAACGAGGGTTAGATTTCGGATCGGAAAACCTTGGATAGCGAAGATGCACAAAATGCAATTGATGGAAATGTCAAGTTGACCATGAACTCTTATGTTCTAGGCATAGAAGATTTACACTTTTCTACATTGAATCATGTTCCCTTTTGCTGTGTAGCTGCTGAGATGCTCGAAAATTTGAAGAACTTTATGAGACACCATTATGGCATACATTTATTGACCAAGTTCGAGACATGTTTACTCACATCGAAACGCCAGCACGTGTCGGTAGAGGGCTAAGCTGCAAAGGCCTATAACCAGCACTCGGGGCCATTTAGCAGTGAGGATTTATTTTTCGTGCCAGTATTCATTGTGACAGGGGACCTCATTCTATAGTTTCAGCTGAAGGACCAGTCTCCGAATCCCGCAGTGGGATTCGAGCCCGCGACGTAAGGATCAACTCCTTGCTCGACTTATCTAGCAAACGCTACCACTGTGCCAGGCGGGCAACTCTGCTTTTAATAAGATGTTACTTTTGGGGGGGATATTTTTTGTCTATACAATTAGATAACACACAAAATCATATGTCTAGAAAGATTCTCCCTTTTCTTAAGAGATAATATAAATGTATAGATGTTCAATCTAGTACCCGGAACAATTCCTTGATATCCTCTTTATCAAAGTATACTTTGAATTTCTCTTGAGCTGTTTTACATTGAACATGCACATTCTTAAAACAAAATTGTCACTGAATAGATAAAAATCGTTATAAATGCATCATTTTATTGAAGAAAAATAGTGTGATTTTAACAGCCAACATTTGAAATACCCCAGTAATAAGAATATATATAAGATTACTAGTAGATATGAAAAAAATATATTTATTCTACAACCCATCTATCAACATGCAAGTTGTCCCAATTCACTTGGATATAACTTGGTTATATAATGAACACAATACATGGTGAACAGGAGAGAAACATTTTAGCAGAATTTCAAAAGGAGTGAATGGACAACTTCATTCAAAGGACTTTTGGGTAGAAAGATGATCAGTTACAAAAAATTGTCCTGTAAAAATCCAGAGGACATTTTGTCAGGTTTTCTTTACAGGTAAATTTAAGTGTTGACTTGATATTTCACTAGTGCTAATGTGTAAGATATTAACTGTGTTTAAATGAAGAGCATCTTGCTCAAAATTCTACTTTCACCTTCAAGTTACTGAGTGGGGTCAACAGACTAAGTCTGGTTAAAGATTGAGTTAGATATTTAGTTTACTCAACCATCTACTTCAAAATCCACATTCTATTTTCATTCCCACTAAAATGTTCCACAAATCTTCGGAACCACTGAATAACCAAAAAACTTCTGCTTAGTGTCCATTTTCCTGCTAAAACCTTCTGTCATTCTGCTAAAATCTCCAACACTCATGGTGAATCACAAAAGGCTTATAAATTAATTTGCTGCCAAATACATATTTAATCATTAACAATATTTTTTTCTGGATACAAAGCTCAACTCCATTAGATTTTCAGCACCGTCTGCAGCCTCCCTGTAGTTATTGGCGTCTACACCTTCATTGAAAGCCACTTCTTTGGGTTCTCTTTTAGAATTTTATCAATGGTGGTCTGGGAAATTCCTTTGTTTAACATTTGGGGAACCACATTGAGGAGAATATGGGAGTAGCCATGTCCTCCAAACTTCATCTAGAAAATGATAACCAAACAGACGTTAAATATGTAATGAAAGCTAAGCTTGGATCTATATGTTCTCACATGCAAGCATACACCATAGCACAAGCAAGCTCAAAAGGTAAAGAGGGAAAGGGGTGAACAAATATATTCTTTATATATAGTTTATGATAACTTACAGTGTATATGCATAGAAATGCTCATACAATATTCTCTTAAACATATTAAAATAACTCCAGCCAGACATTTTGTATATAAAATCTCACCAGCCTGTGTTTGGTATGTATATCTTGAGCAATAACAATTTTGTCCTCAAATCCTTGATCGATCAGGAACTGGATCTTCTCAATTCTCTGAGCATCACTGGGCATGTCCACATTATAATTGTGAGTATACATAGAAGTCTCAATACCAAACAAGTCATATTCACAGTAGCTACCCAGTGCTGCAAATTCAGCAAGCTGGCTATGGTCAAATATTGTCCCTTTCAAAAAGAGAACAAATGCTTTAATTAATTTAAACATTGTCAAGCTGAAAAGAAAACAAGTGACTTTACACTTTATTATGTTAAAGAGTACTATTGAGGCTTTTATGCTACAGATACTTGCTATCAAGGTGAGCCATGACCAGTTTGTTGACATCTCCTCCTGCCTCTTGGTAAACTCGGATTATTTCAAATGGAGCCTTTGAGTCCCTGCCTGGATGGATATTGACTGGACACCCTAGCTCACTCTGGACTTTTGCAGCTGCTTGTATGGCTGTCCTCTCACTCTCTGAAAAAAAAGAATAGTGTCCATATTAAAGAAAGCTTATCACAAATTTTTCATACTAGTTGCGTATAAAATATATACAAAGGTCTCCATCATTTGTTTACAAGACAGCACTACAGAAACAAGAGTTGTTTAAAATTTGGCATCGTATAAACATTTCCATATTTAGGTAAACGTTGAATTTATTTAAATAAGACACAGGCATACACACCCTTCCAAGATTGGGGGGTGCTGTAACTTACTGCCAAGCGGCCAGCTACACCCAATTTCTCCGATGATCCCACATTTGATTTCCCCACCATCTGCTCCGTGAAGAAGATCTGTCTTCATCACTTCCTCCATCTCTTCTGATGTCATCTTCAGTGTTTCTGGTCGTGATGACTCCACATAAAAACCTGATAGATAAAACATCTTTTATAATGATATGACTTTTGAACACATTCTGATTCTCTAGATCTTTCTAACCACACAAAAGTTACTGTCCATATCATGTCCATTAGTGGATATATTACCTGTTCCTGCGATAACATTCACCCCTGTTTCTCTGGCAACATAATGATAAAATTTTATGTCACGTTTGATTCCAAGGGTGGTGTTTTCCACAAGGGTCCCTCCTCCATTTTTCTTTAAGTCAAACAGAAATTAAAGATGTAATAATCATTAAAATATTTTGAAATTGTTTCTCATGCCATGGATATTAATGCAAAATTAACATTTTTGTCAGTTTGTATTCATAATTACATCAGTGAATTTAGTGATTATGCAGATAATTGTTTTTAATAAACCTTGTAAAAATCCATTTCTTCAACAACAGCTGCATTTTCAGTTCGTAAATCCAAATTAGGTCTGTTTGAGTATCTGAATAGAATAAGTGTGCATGATAAATATTCATGTGCACACCAGCCACCTCATAAATCAGTTGCATTATAAAGATAACCACACAAATCTTATTATTGTATCAATATTTAGTTTATCAAGAGAAGTGTTTAACAAAACAGTTGACTGTAGAATTCCCATTTGTAAAATTATTTAATGGTAATCCTTCACATCAAAATTACCTTTTTAAAAAAAAAATATTGACTTTAGTGAAAGATAATATGGAAGTACCTGGTTCCTATATATCCATTACATTTATGTCCTGAACACTTACGGATACTGTCGGATGTACCAAAGGTTGTCTAGTGCAACAGGTGCCTCCTCCAGATATTTATATTTAGGGTCTATAGGAAGTCCCAGGGCAAGGGAATCCAGAGAGAGATGTTCATGGGTCATGGTTATTCCCAGGGCACCAGGCTCTACTGGACCCAAAACTATTATATTAAAATAAAAAATTAAATTTAAATACACTATATAATCCGTTCTTAAAATTAAATTCAGCTATCAGTTCAATTTAAAGTTCACTCTTAAACTCTATTAATCATTTTATTATTGAACAGGTGGTTCATCGTGTTTTGTGAACCAATAAATCAATGGGGAAGAGGGCAGGGGAACACACTATGCAGATTAGTTAGCAGAAAGATTAACATTATTACATTAGCCTACCAGTCTGAACTTTTTCTGTCATCCCTGAAATTCCTATAAAATTGAAAAAAAAATCACAATGGAAAATGTCACAGATGTAATTTTAAAGTACTAAACTTATTCATCACTATATCACCGTCTTACAAACGCATGCATGCGTATGTCATAAAAATACGTTGTAACAACATGTGTATACTGTATATATATTACTATTAGTGATATTTGATCAGAGATTTCATTATAAAATTATAGATATGATCATTTATATTTACCTTCTGCGCGAAAAAACGTGTAGAACTTTTGTGAACCCTTGACTTTATTTGAAACCGAAAGTAAGTGTTTATTCAGGAGCGGGTATGGGGCGCCGTTTTGGTATTTACTGCCAAAAAGTGATATCACCTATCTGAATATCACCTTATTCGAAAAGGTGATATCACCTATTTGATTTGAATTGGTGATATCACCTATTCGAAGGTGATATCACTTTTTCGAATAGGTGATATCACCTATTCCTTTTCATAGGCGTCGGAAGCAATTAAGAAATACGCACGCTAACTCTCGATTCCCGCCTACATTTTGGAACCATTTAATTCAAAATGAATAGCAATTTGGCCATAAAATCTTTGTTTAATACAAAGAACAGTTCAATGATAATTGATGAATTGTCTTAATACCAGCGCTAAACAGTAAATTATCCATAATTCCTGCTCTTGAAAAAAGGGGGGTAGACGATATTTTCCATTGAAAATAGTTATTTCAGGCATCACCATATTTTGAAATAGTCTTGGATATGATTAAGTGTTCCTTATATCTCTTCCTTTGTCATGGGCAAATAAATCATGAATATATCAATAAAATATAATGTTTCAACTGTAAATCGCTTTGAAAATGGTGGAAAATAAACATTTTTATCGTTTTTTTTTGGTCAATAAACATATGTTCCCCCCCGTGTCACACAAAAAGCTTTGGTATGAATTTGTGAAATAACATTCCATATAATATGTAAAAAGGAATTTTTGTGACACGGGGGGGGGGGGGGGGAAGATGTTTTTAAAATATTTTCCGTTTTCCGTTGATTTTTGTAGTAAAAACACAAGTTTTACCAAAATTTTAGAGTTATCTCTCTTTGTTTTCCCAAATAAGTAATGTTTTATGAAAATCCATATAATTATCTATAAAAAATATTAAAAATTCATCAAATATGTTAACTTTTGAAAATTGACTTGGAGGTATGCGGGAGAACAATACTATCGTTCGCAGTTCTTTAAAGCACAGGCACCTGAAGTGTAGATCAATACCCCCCATTTTAATTTAAAAAAAAGATAAGAGTGTATTATATCTCAAAAATATAAAAAAAAAATTCCACATCAAACACATCCATGTTTTATTCCATGCAAGCACATGAAGCAGATTACACTTTTTCTCACGTTTAAAGAAAGGCTTCATATGGTATAATCAAGATATACACAAGGTTAGACATTTACTTTGTTATTTAACTTCTTTGTGGCCTTTAAGTTGACCTGCTTTCCCGTTTTCAGAATACATATACAATAGTTCATGTAACCCCATATACATTGCATTTATCACCTTTTCTGTCAATGACTTACCAGTGTATCAGTCCACTTTGACTCTTTGATTTTCAGAATACTTCTTTCTATGCCCTCGTAATCAAAGATTTCTTTCAACATTACAAGGTATTTTCTCGTGACAACAAAACCTTTATTTGCGTACCACCAAATTTGACCTTGACCTTGGTGTTTGACACACTCTTACACAAATATACAGTACCAAACTTTTAATCTGGCAAATTTTGAACGGTTGGTGCTTGGACTTTCATACTTCACATATGTATTCTTTGTGACAAGACCTTTCATTGGATACTAACAAGTTTGATCTTGGAAATTGACCAAGTTTAAAAAAATACTTTAACCTTGGCCATAAGTTTTGCAGGCCCTATATTTTTTAGATATTGGCGACTGGGTTTCGGAATTTTCATTTTTAGCCCAGGTTTTGGGTGACAAACATTTAAAACCCCTTTCTTTTTTTTCTTTTTTTGTCTGTTTTTTTAAAAGCCCTCTTTTTAAAGAATACCAAACTGATGATCAAATATTTTATTTCAAAAACATCACCCATGTGGCAAAACATTTCGCACACAAAATGAATGATTGAAATACATGTATAAAATGGCAATTCTTAACATTCAATGCAATCTATTGTATAAATATACTCAGTATATAAATGGTAGTACAGCTATTTACTTGATACGTGAAAAAGATTAAGATAAAAAAAACAATACAATAAATCCTGTATACAATTCAAATTGTGGACAGAGCAAAATCACAGATCCCTAGAAACACCTGAGATGAGATCAGGTGCCTATAGGAGGAGTAATCATCCCCTGTTGATCGGTCACATCCACCTCTGTATTGAGGATATATCTAAGTAACCCGTAGTCAAGGTATAAAGTAATTACAGTAGCCCAACAAATGCCAATTAGTCATGGAGAACAAAGTGATTAGTAAAAAAAAAATTCCGTCATTCTCATGTCCATTAATTTATCAAAGTCTTCATGCATTTCATAAAATCTACATTTTCATTGTAAGCCACTTCTTTGGATTCTCTATCAGAATTCTATCAATGGTGGCCTGGGAAATTCCTCTGTTTAACATTTGGGGGACCACATTGATTAGGATGTGAGAGTAGCCATGTCCTCCATACTTCATCTGTCCAAAAGAATCAATAAAATACAATCTTAAAACAGCATCAAGGTTTCCGAAAATAAGTTGCTGAAATCGGACCTCAAGGCAGAAACAAGCAATAGCATATAACAGATAATAGTTTATAAGTGCCAAAAAATCCATTTGAAGAACCAATCTATTTTTTTTAACCACTGTGACCTTCCCCGCGTGAAAAGGGCGGATACATGTATTTGGTGCTAAGGATATGCATCCTATCTGCCGCAAATCCTTCCATCTATACGTCTAATTTGTTACACTTATTTGGATAGCCATCCTTTATCTGTAGATGATTACAATTTAATGAATCTTCACGAAATATTAATTATGAATAATCTATTTTAGGTTTCTATAGGTTTCCTATAGCCATTCGTAGAATATGATTTATGGGAAAAAGGAGTCATGGATAAGAGATGGATACTTTCAAAACATGTATTCATAGACGAATTGTAGAATTCATGTCTTCCTATTAAGGATCCCTAGTACGAGTCTGAGTAAAACGTAAATTAAAATATGAACAATGTCACTGTGTAATAAAGATTTTGTAAAATTTTCAATAAATTGCATTCAGTGATGTAAGAGGAGTTGCGGATTAAGAAAGGCTACCTCCAAATTTGATGAACGTATACCCACATTATCATGTACCCTTCGCTTTTCAAGGATATATATGTTAAAAACACTCTAAAATTTCAGAATTTTACTTCTTAATAACGAATATAATTCATTGGATTACTCTCGATTTGTCATTTATGGAAGAGCTGGGGGTCTTTTAAAGAAAATATGTCGGACCTATTTTTGAAAACTTTAGAAAACAAATTTTACCAGCCTGTGTTTGGTATGTACGTCATGAGCAATAACAATTTTGTCCTCAAATCCTTGATCTATCAGGAACTGAATGTTCTGAATTCTCTGAGCATCACTGGGCATGTCCACATTCAAATTGCAGGAATACACGGAAGTCTCAATGCCGAACATATCATACTCACAATAGCTCCCTAGTGCTGCAAATTCTGCCAGCTCACATTTGTCAAAAACAGTTCCTAAAAATTGATATGGACACTTTGTTGTATGAAAGAATGCTTTGACTTAATTTATGCCCTGTTCACACGACGAGTTTAATTCGCAGTAAATTAATGCGAAGTAATGCCCTGTTCACACGGAGAGTTTAATTCGAATTAAACGTAACGTTACTGCGAATTAGCTTCGCTTAGAGTTCACACGGAGAATTTAATGCGAATTAGTTTACTTCGAATTAGTTTACTGCGCATTAAATTACTTCGCATTAGCTCCGTGTGAACGCTAAGCGAAGCTAATTCGAATTAAATTTTGAGACAAGCGTAATGGCAAAATAAGGTGAAATGCCACATTTCCGTGGTCAGCTGTAAGTACTTGTGCTATTTTTGAGTGAAAAACTATGCAAAATTGTGTTAATCACTAAAATGTGTGTATATGCACAGTAACATTGTCAAATGCATCTACTCCTACATAAGGTGACGTAATTTGCAAATGACGTCATAATAGCCTTACTGACGCCTGGCCGTAGAAGTAGAATTTTAATTCGCATTAGTTTACTTCGCATTAGCTGTCGTGTGAACGCAATTTAATTCGCATTAGTTTGATTCGCATTAGTTTACTTCGCATTAATTTACTGCGAATTAAACTCGTCGTGTGAACAGGGCATAAAGTAATGCGAATCATATTAATGCGAATTAAATTGCGTTCACACGACAGCTAATACGAAGTAAACTAATGCGAATTAAAATTTTTCTTCTACAGTCAGGCGTCAGTAAGTCTATTATGACGTCATATGTAAATCACGTCATGTATGCAGAGTCATCCTTTGATACATCATGTAGTGGCTACAGATATTCATTGATTTTAGAGATTAACATACTTTCCCTCAATTTTTGAACTAAATATAGCACAAATACCTATATATAACCACCAACACGTGTCCTGTGACTTAATTCTGGCCTTACGCATGCGTCAAAATTTAATTCGAATTAGCTTCGCTTAGCGTTCACACGGAGCTAATGCGAAGTAATCTAATGTGCAGTAAATTAATTCGAATTAAACTAATTCGGATTAAATTCTCCGTGTGAACTCTAAGCGAAGCTAATTCGCAGTAACTTTACGTTTAATTCGAATTAAACTCTCCGTTTGAACAGGGCATTAAAGAGGGAAAGTATGTTAATCACTAAAATCAATGAATACCTGTAGCCACTACATGATGTATCAAAGGATGGCTCTGCGTACATGACATGATTTACAAATGACGTCATAATAGACTTACTGACGCCTGACTGTAGAAGAAATAAATGTTAATTCGCATTAGTTTACTTCGCATAAGCTGTCGTGTGAACGCAATTTAATTCGCATTAATTTGATTCGCATTAGTTTACTTCGCATTAATTTACTGCGAATTAAACTCGTCGTGTGAACAGGGCATCAGATTCTTCAAGAGTCAGCATCTAAAACTATTTTTAACGTTTGAATGATAGAAATGCTTTAATAAAACTTTGCAAAAACCCTTTTGTTATCAAAATTAGCTCATGACAGCTGTTTTATTACAGAATAATAATATCCAAGCTATTATGTTACAGACTGTTAACTATCTTGGTAATTCTGTTACAAAGTGTTAACCTTGAAGAATCTGATGCCCTGTTCACACAGACGAGTTTAATTCGCAGTAAATTAATGCGAAGTAAACTAATGCGAATTAATGCGAATTAAATTGCGTTCACACGACAGCTTATGCGAAGTAAACTAATGCGAAATTAACATTTATTTCTTCTACCATAAGCACATAAGTAACGTATTATAGTCATTTGTAAATCATGTCATGTACGCAGAGCCATCGTTTTGATACATCATGTAGTGGCTACAGGTATTCATTGATTTTAGTGATTAACATACTTTCCTCTTTTTTAATGCCCTGTTCAAACGGAGAGTTTAATTCGAATTAAACGTAAAGTTACTACGGAGAATTAGCTTCGCTTAGAGTTCACACGGAGAATTTAATCCGAATTAGTTTAATTCGAATTAATTTACTGCACATTAGATTACTTCGCATTAGCTCCGTGTGAACGCTAAGCGAAGCTAATTCGAATTAAATTTTGACGCATGCGTAAGGCCAGAGTTGGTCACAGGACACGTGTTGGTGGTTATATATAGGTATTTGTGCTATATTTAGTTCAAAAATTGAGGGAAAGTATGTTAATCTCTAAAATCAATGAATATCTGTAGCCACTACATGATGTATCAAAGGATGACTCTGCATACATGACGTGATTTACATATGACGTAGTCTAATGAGCTTACTGACGCCTGACTGAAGAAGAAAAAATTTAATTCGCATTAGTTTACTTCGCATGAGCTGTCGTGTGAACGCAATTTAATTCGCATTAATATGATTCGCATTACTTTATGCCCTGTTCACACGACGAGTTTAATTCGCAGTAAATTAATGCGAAGTAAACTAATGCGAATCAAACTAATGCGAATTAAATTGCGTTCACACGACAGCTAATGCGAAGTAAACTAATGCGAATCAAAATTCTACTTCTACGGCCAGGCGTCAGTAAGGCTATTATAGTCATTTGCAAATTACGTCACCTTATGTAGGAGTAGATGCATTTGACAATGTTACTGTGCATATACACACATTTTAGTGATTAACACAATTTTGCATAGTTTTTCACTCAAAAAAGAAATCCACGACGTTCAAATCTCAAAAACAGCAAACCTTATCACCGCGCGTTAATACAGTAGGTCAACTATATGCATTTTCAATACTCTAGAATATCAAAATAACCCTGTTAAATTAACGTAAAAATACAACAAATGTGCGTTAAAAATTAATTTGCAACTGCTTTCCTCGCAATGTTCGTTTGTGTTATTTAACTTTGCAACGTTACAAACGTAAAAACGGCTCTTACGTCTATTTAGCACACCAGTTTCGAAGGGTGTTAAATTCACATTAAAGATTACCGAAAAAAAAAACAATTATGAAGATGAAAAATTAGTGAATGTAAGTATAAGTATTGAATTCGATTTTGGGATTCTCGGTCCTATAACACACCTGGCAGTGCCGATTCAATTTGTGGGCACGGCCAGGTGTGTTATAGGACCGAAGACATCCCAAAATACGAATTCAATGCTTAAATATTTACATTCAGTGTAATTTTCTTTATGAAATCCATTAGAAATCCATGACGTTCAAATCTCTATAACACACGCGAAACCTTGTCACCGCGCGTTAGAATACACAGTAGGAACTATATGCATTTTCAATACTTTATGAACACCAAAATGTACATTGTTTGACACAATTTATATAAAAAAATTAATCAGTCAGTAAGACTATTATGACGTCATTTATAAATCACGTCCTGTATGCAGAGCCATTCATTTGATATACTAATCATCGTGGCTACAGGTATACATTTAGTGATTAACACACTATTCCTTGATATTTGAACCAAATATAGCACAGACACCTATATCTAACCACCAACATGTGTTCTATGACTTAATTCTGGCCTTACGCATGCGTCAAAATTCAATTCGATTTAGCTTCGCTTAGCGTTCACACGGAGAAAATGCAAAGTAATTTAATGCGCAGTGATATAATTCGAATTCAACTAATTCTCATTAAATTCTACGTGTGAACGCTAAGAGCTAATTCGCAGTAACTTACGTTTAATTCAAATTAAACTCTCCGTGTGAACAGGGCATTAACTTTCGATGTGAACAATGCATTAAGGTCCATGTTTGCTCTGCTCCTGATTGTTTTGATTGAATAAACTGTTCCTTATCTCCGTTTTTCATTTATACAATTCTCGATTCTGTTGTTGTTCAGCACTACTGAAGCGTTAAATATGTAAATATAAAGAATTTATTGTTTATTTCTATTCTAACAAACTTTTCAAACAAAAATTGTGAGAACCTGTCATTATTATAATCAAAACGCCACCTATAGGAATGCATTTATACCCCTGATACAAGTCTGAAGAATTTCTTTTGAAGATGTATATCGGGAAATCTTCAAGAAAGTTTTAGAGTACATGTATTTGTGAATACAATTAGAAAACCGGAAATTCTAACTTGGATCTATATTAAATATTAGGCTTTTTTATTTCTTTTTTTCTTTTCTTCATAGAACATTTTAATAAAATAATTTTCCTTATATTGAATAACATCTCTCTCTCTCCCTTTCTCTCTCTCTCAATTATCTTTTTTGGAATTTATATTAGTTAATTTATTTAAAATGTAGGCCTCTGAATTCACAAACCATCGTGTGCTGTGAAAGCTACCAACTAAATGAGGCTAGGGATGGTTGTAAAGGTACAGCTGTACACCTTGTCATTTTATTTTTGAATTTAAATTTTTGGGTTTTTTTTTTTTTTTTTTTTTTTTTGTTTGATTGATTTTTTGTTTGTTTAAATAAAGTAAATGTTGAATTTACATCAAATTGACTATATCATTGTGTTTTATCTATTTGCATTTTTTTCTTGACCTCTGATTAAATACAGGTTAAATTTGAATTTAACAGAGTGTGACCCTGGGTACTTTCAGCACAATTGTACACGTAAATGCCCGGATGGTTCCTTTGGTGAACTTTGTAGAAATCAATGTAAATGTAAACCAGGTCAGCTGTGCGACCATGTGATCGGCTGTAAGGATGGTAAGAGTCTCCGACATCGTGTAAACACGTGACTATATATTTTTGAAACAATTTCCCTGTTTTAAATCAATGTCCTTCCTTTTAGTATATTTAATATCATAGTGCATGTATCTTTTTAAAATAAAATAGAAATAGAAAAAGATTTCAGTTATAGTTAGTAAAATTTTTCTTGTGTTTTCAAAGAGATCTTTGAAAAATTAACCTTTTATAGAATTATTTCTTTTCTTTCTTACATGTAATTATCTAAATATAATGAGCAATTTTATTGTCTAAAAGTAATATTTTTCAAAAAATCTCAGAATCTTTTTTAATTATAAATGGGTTGAAGATCATATTTCTAAAGCATTTTTCTGTATTTTAGTAAATTGAGGAAGATATGAATATGGAATTTCGGAACATAAACATAATGCATTTGACTAACGCTATTTATAGATTACGAAATAATTTCCTGTTATTCTGATTATATATTCATAATAACACATACATGGTGGATTTAATTGATAAAATTTGATATGAAACTTGCTTGTATCTTTTTAGTTTCACACACTGTTGGAACATCAAGTCAAGATCCTGTTGGACACTGTCCGTAAGTAACATACTGCTAAACCGTAAAGAGCTTTTTTGCATATCTTCACAAAATACGTTATGCAACTGATGTTTTTTAATATATCAAAAATAGCATTACAGTGGACCTTCAGATATCCGGACGCCAGATATCCGGATGCTTCAGTATCCGGGCGATTTTTCATCGGTACGGAATTTTTTAATGTTATTTTGCGTTGTTTAACTGGTGATTCAGGTATCCCGACGCTTCACATATCCGGACAAGTTGACTAGGAACCAAAGCATCCGGATAAATGAGGCTCCACTGTATATAGATTTATAACCCTTTCTGGTCAGATAGTGATCAGGGAATGTGCAACAAAAACAAACGTATTTGTGGGAAATACCTAATCAATACAATACAATGGAAAGCAATGAATCCATGAATCCGAAGACCAGACTTTCACTCATAATGAATACTTTTCCATATAGATTTTTTTTCATTTTTTTTTTGTGCAGTGATATTTGGCTTTCACTTGTATTCTACATCTACATCCCCGAACTTATTTGGTACTTAAGACCATGCTCTGTTTTTTTTTCAATCAGATGCAGGCTACGATAAATTGATGTTGATGGGCTTATAAAAACCAAATTTAAAGTTAGCACTGTGTAAGTTTCATGTTATAGACATAGTACGCAAAAATACCTTATCATTGGGTCGTATTTTGACTGGACTTTCCTTCCAAATGACGAGTCTTTGTTTAAAAGAACATTTGACTTTGGAAATGTTGCTTATCAATACATTACATAGGACTCATGGCAGTTAGGACCGATTAACAATTGCAAGTGCACAATGCGTACTCCTCCGAAACACTTGAATACCACCTCGGGAATTCTGAGGGGGTTATGCCTTGTTTATAAAATTGTACTTTTGTAGATCTGATGATCGGATCAATGCCTCGTTTAATTTGATATTGATTCACATTTGATCCCGCCTCTGTGTTTAGGAGGTCCGTGTATCATCTGTTCATATTTTCTATTGTTAAATGGATTTTTGAACTTGAATACCGTTCGTTATCTCCGTATATTCCATTAAAAATATCACTTTTGTTCAATAAATAAATTACAGTATCTCACTGTTGAAAATGTAATTGGGGATATTCACTTTTTAAAACTGTTCTTCATGAGTGGTTCCGGTTTTGAAAATATATTTAGATGAGTGTGAAGCACAAGTAAATTTCTAATTCAACTACTCGGCATTGAATTTTCTCTTTATTACATTTTCTCTGATTTTGTCTTTGTCTCTGATTTTCGTAACACTGTGTCGTACGATCTCTTGACGGCCCTGGTCAAAACCAAGTTTTTTTTTATTATTATTTAATTGTTTGTAATGAATGGATGCCTGAAAATGAGAAAACAGTTTAAAGTCTGCATAGATCTAATAAATAATAATCATGATCAAAATGTTTGAAAATTTAAAAAAAATGATTGTATTTTAAAGGGATAATGAGAATGGATGCTGTAATAACTATTACAATAACGGTACTGAGTGCATAGGTATGCATTTCTTTTGAGTCAGTTTCTCCTTTATCATTGATTGAAATTACAATTTAACGTTGATATTGAATACACAAAGCATAAACGTTTAATACACATTTTCTTGATCTAAATGAAATATCAAAATGAAAAAATTAGATTAATATCTATTTATCAAATATGACTTTCAAAAAATACCTATCAATTTTGTGTATTGAAATAGTCTTTTTAAATTTATCAATACACTGCCCATTTTCTACAAACTGTAATATTTATACCAATTTACATCAATTCATTTAGAGTGTTCTCCAGGATATTTTGGTTACGATTGCTCTGAACCATGTCCGGCGGGATATTATGGAGAACTTTGTGCATCTGAGTGTACATGTAATCTGTCTCTGTGTGACCGTGTGACTGGCTGTAGTAATGCCGGATCAAACACGGGTAAATATTTTATATGCAGGTATTAATATTGAAGATTTATGTCAACACCCTTATCCCATAATATAGGTTAAAACATCAATGTTTTGAATATTGAATAAGATATATTTTAGTAATTTTTGAAAGAAATGCTTTTTTTTTTTTTTTTTTTTTTGTCTTAAACTTTAAAAGTGTTCAAATATTGATCTTAATTATATCTTTTTTAGTATGTTAACAATAGTTTTAGCAAAGTATCATTAGTATGAATGATTTGACTGATCATTGGCAGTCCGTTTCTTCTGTTATGATACGTGTAGAGTACTTAAGATTTTATTACTCAAGTTTTTTCTTTTATATTTTTATAGAAGAAGACGAATCTATTTTTTCATGGAATAGTTATGTGTTGCCAACAGTGACAGCAGTGGGAAGCTTAATTGTTCTTTTTCTTATTGGTATTGGATTATTTTTTTATTGCAAAAGAAGGTTTGTATTTTAGATACGTAATTCATTAGGCTAAAATGAATGCAAAATACCTTAGATTTTAAAACATATTCTGCATCTGTAATTGTGACAATTCCTATTTTTTAGTTAATCAAAATATGTAATCTTATTTATCAATTAACAGGAACGTGAAAAAAGGATACGAGCCAAAACATATTAACAGTGAGTACATATTACCAACAACACCATTAAGTAAACTAGTTTAACAATTATTAAATATAGAAATCTCAAATAGCACATAATACGTTAATAGTTATTTTTATAGCTCCGGTATAAGTTGAATTATTTTTAATGACACTGTTTGATCCTTAGATTTTTGTTTGAAGTTGTAAAATTGAAAACTAGAAAATGAATAGTTTTTATTGAGTAGTATAAAAAAGAGCGTATTGACAAACTTTTCATTAAGATGCCTCTTTACAAGTTTGATGCATCGATATACCTTACGGATAAAAGAGAAACTTTACCAAAGAAGCACCCCGTTATATGAATTCTTGTCCGATCGTAGACTTTTCTCAAGTCAAACTTTTCTAAAAGAGTAAAGGGCGGATAGGGGAAGAAAATAAATTACTTACTTAGGCCTCTCTGTGCTTAAAGCACACCTCTGTCTGTCTGCTGACATTTGCTGATAGCCTTGTTAGTTTACTAAAAATTATCAATGTGCACAGAGGAATAAACCAGTTAATTTCTGAAAACTAACGAATCAACTGAATACATAAATGATTTACAAAAATTAAAGATAATACCTCTTAAAGTACGAGGGATTAGACACTGAAAATATCAATTAAAAGGAAAACGACAAGCAAAAGAAAACACTATAGTCTATTGATACAAGATTTCAGTTTACATTAGAACCTATAACCTGGTTTAGAGTCGCGAAGTAAGGGGTTTAATCCTTAGATCGCAGGTTCGAATCCCACTGTGGGATGTGGATTCCGGTTCTACGAATGATGCCGTATAAACAGAGGTCCCGTGCAGCAGTAAATACTATCTCAAAAGAGATCAATCACTGCTCAATGACAATGAGTACCGAGCATAGGTCAAAATTTGTATCTATCCACCGGCAGGTGGTGGCGTCACCGTATGTATTCTCCAGAGGGTCTTTAAACAACAAAAAAAAAAAAACAATTGATTCAATTCACATAGGTATGTTTTGTGCATACATGTTTTAAGCAAAGTAGCTGATGACAGATAAGTTTGTATCAAAGGGGTTGGATTTTATGTTCATTTCAAGCCAGCATTTTGCAGATTGTAATATGAGTGATTTTCAAATACAATCCATCTTACATCAAACATAGGACAATTATTTTCCCACTAATTTTGACTACGTATTACTTTTGTGACCGGAGTGCTTACTTCTCCTAAGCACTCTATCTAACCTATGTACCACAAAAGATCTGTACTTTCTCTCAGTTTTTATACCCGCACTTTCTAAAGAAAGTTCGGGTATTGTTGTTACTCATGTCCGTCCGTCCGTCTGTCACACTTTTCTTCCCTGAACTCCTCTTACATTTTACACAGTAGCTTAATCATCTTTTGGGAGATGGTTGGTGGTGTCATGTAGATGTGCAGTAAGGTTTCGGAATTTTGATTTTGCCCCGGGGGGTCAAATGGGGGTCGAAAATGACGTTTTTTATGCAAAAAGTCCCGTCTTCCCTGAACTCCTTCTACATTTTACTCAGCAGCCTAATCACCTTTTGGGGGATGATTGGTGGTGTCATGTAGATGTGCAGTAAGGTTTCGGAATTTTCATTTTGCCCCGGGGGGTCAAATGGGGGTCGAAAAATGACGTTTTTTATGCAAAAAGTCCCGTCTTCCCTGAACTCCTTCTACATTTTACTCAGCAGCCTAATCACCTTTTGGGGGATGGTTGGTGGTGTCATGTAGATGTGCAGTAAGGTTTCGGAATTTTGATTTTGCCCCAGGGGGTCAAAAGGGGGGGGGAAAAAAAATTTTTATGAAAAAACCCC